>NC_058409.1:39572736-39642161 GCF_002201575.2 Neomonachus schauinslandi | reverse complement strand
GGGGATCCGGGGCCCTTCCCGCGGCCCCACGGGGGAGCGGGGCGGTGGGGCGGGGGCTGCGGGGCGGCAGCGGGCCGTGGCGGGGCCGGCCGGGGGGCGGGAGCGGGCGCGGGAGCGGTCTCCCTCCGGGACTAGGCCGCGGCGGCTCCGGCCCCGAGCCGGCTGCGCGACGGGGCCGGACCGGAGGTGGCGACCGGCGGCAGCGAGCCCCGGCCTGGGGACGGCGCCGTGCCATGCCCCCGGGCAGCTGACGCGGGCCGCCGGAGCCTCCGCGCTGCTTTCTAGGGCCAGGGTGGGTGGAAACCGGCCGAGCCCCCCCCTCCCCCCGCTTCGCGGCCGGATTGCAAAGCGGGGAGCGGGCTGCGCCACTGTCCTGCGGGAGGAGTGCTCTGTGCCCCTGGCCCACCGGGTCCGGGCTGCGGCGCCAAGGAGCCTCACGCTCCACTTTGCTCCGGGCACCGAGGCAAGCGGGATGTACGGCCGCCGAGCTTCGCGGGATGAGAGCGGGACTCCTCGCCCCGCAGCCCTGGAGGTGGGGGAGCCCCTGGGTGTGAAGGGGGCAGTCCAAGACTCTCGACGTTATCTCTGGGGGCTCTCGGTAACCCCACTTTCTTCTGGGCTGAAGGAGGGAGGCAGGGCGAGCAAAGCTGCCCTGGACGTGTCCCCCGGGACTGGTGAGCTGGGGGGAGGGGGTGGCGCAGCAGGAGCCCCTTCGGCTGCAGCTCGCTGGGGATAGGGGCTCGTTGGCGGGCCTAGGGAAGGACTGAACACCCTGGAAGGAACTAGCATCTCTGGGACTGAGGGGCCGCGTCTCCAGTTTCGAGAGAGAGAATGGGGGGTTTGCGCTTTGGTTTGGGGGCGGGTGTCCAGTTTCGAGCTGGCCTGCGCTCAGGTCAGAGGACAGCCTCGGAATTGGGGCTCTCGGGCCCCAGGGGTAGACTAGGTGCTCGGAGGACGATTCCCTTCCAGGAAAGGGTATTACTTTGGGAGGTGTTGTTTGGGTCCGTGGAGAGCCGGGTGGGATTTGGGGGACTCCCGAGATGCCGGGCACTGGGGACCGATGCCGTGAGGCGACTGCTCTGGGTTTTGCTTCTCCGCTTTGTAACTTACTGAGTTCCAAGGGGCGGCTTGGAGTTGCCTGTTAGACTCTGGGCTTCATCCCGGCTCTGCGAGTTTGCACACTGGGGACTCGGGGAGGAAGGCGAGGCAGCCAAGAGGGGCCCGAAAGGGGCTGGGAGCGATTGGAGCGAAGCTACGTCTTGTACTTTTGGCAGCTGCGGAGGAGCTCTGGGCTCCGCCTCCTCTGCGCCCTGTTGCCTGCGCTGCCTCTTCCCCCCACCCTGGCTGCGCGATCTAACCGCACGTTTTCTTCTCTCTTCTAGGCTTCTTTTGGAAGTTCGAGCCCAGGTTTGTCCTATTTTCTTACCTCTTCAGTGGGTCCCAGAGGGTAATGTGGGGGGCTCAGAGATCTATTCCTAAAGGTTTTCGCACAAAAATTTGTCCTGCGAGTTTTTTCATTGTTTTTAAGAGTTTCAACGTACATTTTGGTAATTCAGTTGTTCGAGGAAGGAACAGTTACACTTTTCTCTTTTTTTTTCATGCTGAAAAAAATAACTAGTTACAAAGCTGCTAACAGACAAGTGTTCTTTTTAAGTAATATAGCTTCAGTTATCACATACCGTTTTTTTTCCTCCAAGCCTGAAACAGTTAATCTCAAATTAACTTTCCACTAACTTTCCCAGGTTAGTTTAGATTTTCTTTTTCAAGAAATCAACTCTTTAAATTGTCGAAACTTTGGGATTACTCCCCATCTCTCCTTATTTTGTCTCCTAAATTTTTCACAATTGAGAAATGACTATAGATTGTATTAAAATTGGAACTTGAGAGTTTCAATTTTCCAGTAAAGCTACCTAAAAGAAACATAGAATTCCAAGTTTGTCACAGGAAAGTGATAATACAAAATTTTGAGGTGAGGCAGCCTTAGATCATCGAGTAGTGATTAACCTTTTTGAAATGGGAAACACTTGTCAGGTTCTGATGAACGCAGGGGACTGTCTCCTGAACTCTCCACATATGCATCATTGCATACAGTTTGGGGTTTCTGGCTCCCCTGAGTCCCATCATGAGAGGACAGTTTGGTTTCAATTTCTCACCCCCTTTCCAGCCCTTTTTTGGCTGTCTCTTTTCTCTCTGATAGTCTACAGGAAAAGTACCTATGAACTACTCCAGGTCCCTTATTTTACACTTGATAAGACTTTTTCTCTACTGAGAGTCACCTAATTAATAGAGCCTGGAAAAGCTCCCAAATTCTCCCTTGCAACATGTTGCCTTAGAGTGAACAGCCCATTTCCTTGCATACTATTTTGTGCATTTAGTTGACTTTTAAGGTCTCACTTGATTATCCTTCAAGGTATTATAAAATAGTCACCAAGTAGAAGAAATTTGTGGTTATTTTTCAGATAGCTGTCTACATCTTTACATTTAAAAAGTTGTTTTAAGAAGTTTTTGTAATTTTGAGACAAACATTTCTTTGTCATAACTGATTTCAGGAACAGAATATTTATATACATGATGCCAAACATCTGGATGATAATGGAATTTTTCCATTTTGCATCACTGTCTGCTTTTAAGAAGTTGCAATCTAAATAAAGAGCAAGAAGACATTGTGGCTTTGGTGTTTAAAAAAACTTTTATAACCTGTTTTTAATCACTTAGCCAATTTTAAAGAAAATATTAGAGCTTAGAAGAGGCTCTTGAGGTCATCTAAGCCAACACTATGCATTTTACAAATGAAAAACTGGACCTGGCCCAGAAAGTTTAAATGACTTGCCTCAGGTCTCAGCAGGCCAGGGACAAAGCCAGGAGTAGACCCATAGGCCCTTTGATTTCTGGCCCTTAACTGAATACCTTCCACTTTAAGAGGGAAGAGCACTGTGACCAGTGATGTGGGGATTACAAAAGAGGACAGAGCTCTGCCTTAAAGAGGTGGAAAAGTTACCATCTGTTTCATTCCTGACACTTTATATACCACAGAGGTTTCCAGGAATTCCTCAAAATAGGAAATTGATAATAGTGGATGTTGTGCTTTTGAGCTCTTTAATAAATATTCATTTTTCTCCTTAAAATTAAGTTAAACCATCTGTATTTCAACAGGTTTTAAAATGAACAGATAATATCTTTCAACATTAAAAAAATAACATCATAATGTAAGCTTCCTAAAGAATTAAGTTCCATAGAAATTGTGTTATTTTTAGGACTAATGATTAGAGTTCTCCAAACTCAGCATCAAAATCATTGAATGATGTCTGTATTTTTTCTCATAGTGAAAAATCCTTGGTGTAGGTCAGTGTTTTGGTAATGATCTCATGCTGTCCTTAAATGTTTGAAATTTAAAATATTAAATAGCTTTCCTAAAAACAGACCAAACTTTTTATGTTAAATGTACTTCCTTCCACTTCACCCTTCCTCTACTCCAAGATTCTGGTACTTCTTTGCTTCCCTGCTTCGAGAGTTACTGGTCTAATTGAATTAGATACTAGAGTAAAACAGAAAATTCTGTTTTTCATAGATTCGATTTCATTCTCTTGGGATTATGAATCTTACTCATTTTTCAACTTTGTTTTCAGAGTATCCTGTTGACTTCACATTTGCTTATAAAAAGCATTACAATTTTATAAACCAGTATGAATTGGCCAAAACAACTTGCAGCAGGATACATCTTCCAAAAACCTGCAGATATGATTTTTCTATATTTCCTTCACATAATCTTAAAAACTAATTACCTTATTAGTCGTACAAAGAAAAGCATGCTCTTACAATTTAATGCCTGTGCGGAGAGCTTGAAATATAGTTATGGACATGAAAAGTGACATACTACTTTTAGAGACTGACTTGCTATATAGTTGCTTCACAAAAACTTGTATTTTTCTCATGAACCAGATTTCTATTGTGTTTTGTACCTTTGAGGGTTGCAAGTTGGGTAACATAATGTATTCTCTTTGCCTAAAGTGTTGAGCTTTAGTGGATAACAGATTCTTTTGAAATCTTCCATTAATAATCCTTCTTTCATTTTTCTGTTGCTTTTAGACAAATGCATTAAACTAACTGACAAACAAGTTTGACTTTTATCTTAGAACATTTTTTTAGGACTCCTCCGTTTAAATCACTTTGTTGCCATTATAAGTTCTGTTCTCATGGACTGGACTTCTTATTAAAGTGTTTTTAAATTACTCTGCCTTGTTCTTTTGCTGATTTAGATATCTTTTCAGAACTGTATGGTCCTTATAACCTGTTAAGTATATAGTAAATGCGGGGCGCCAGGGTGGCTCAGTTGTTGAGCAACTGCCTTCGGCTCAGGTCATGGTCCCAGGGTCCTGGGATCGAGTCCCGCATCAGGCTCCCTGCTCCGCTGGAAGCCTGCTTCTCCCTCTCCCACTCCCCCTGCTTGTGTTCCTCTCTTCCTGTGTCTCTCTGTCAAATAAATAAATAAAATCTTTAAAAAAAAAAAAAGTATATAGTAAATGCATTTAATAAAGCTCACATATAAACATTAAAAGGAACTGGCAAAAGAACACAAATTATTTTCTCTCGTAAGTAACGTTGTGAATGTGTAAAGTGATTGTTTGTTTCATTCCAGTTGGGTCTTTGTCTTCTGAGGATCATGATTTTGACCCCACTGCTGAGATGTTGGTCCATGACTATGATGATGAAAGAACTCTTGAAGAAGAGGAAATGATGGATGAGGGTAAAAACTTCAGTTCTGAAATTGAAGACTTAGAAAAGGTAAAGGATTTTACTTTCATATTTTAATAGCAAACTTACAGTAAAGATTTTGAAATTCTATTATAAATTATTTTACAATCTGTCTGAAATAAAAACAGGATCAGGATCTTTGTTTTTGACCTAACTTTTATGTACTGTCACTGATTTTCTCATTATTTTGAAGGAAAGCCTAATAAGTAGTTTTTTATTTAATTTTTCAAAATTATTTTATATCTCTTAATCTAATTTTTAAGTATTTGAAGCACAGTGAAGTAGGTACATGTGGTCATCTTACAGATGAGAATGAGATATAGAGAACTGTGGGCCCTAAACTTGGTTCTGAATCGTAGCCCAGCCCAGTGCATTATACCACACTATTCTACTTAGCATCACACTTGAGTTTAAGTAAACACTGCAGTAGATACAGGGAGAAGTCTTTTCCTTTAAATAACTTGTAATCTGGTAGAATACTAAAAGAACATTGAAAGTGAAAAAGTTTTACTCTGTTTTTAATTGTAAAACAATAATGTCCCATTTTCCACCCCTCAGCCATCTTTTAAAAAGTTGGCAAGAGTAAATGTAGTTTATAACTTCTTTAACCCACAATCAATAGAAATGGAAATGAACTGGATTTTAAACACATATTTATACCAGGACTACAGAGAGAGGTCTCCATAGGGGTCACTTGAAAAATGTAGGATTATACTTATCTATAAATTAACCTTATTTGCACATTTCTGATCAGCCCAGAATAACAAACGCTTTCAGGAATAATAATAATAATAATCCTTTGAGTTTTTATACCTCTTTTTCTTCAAAGAGACAAGACACATTCTTACATAATCTCTTCTGCTATCTTTGTGAGGCAGAGATGAATTCTTATTGCATTTCTCCCTTCATGTTAATATACAGGGAAACAGAGGCAGTCTTCAGGATCTAGACTCCAGGCTTACTTTGGTAGACCTGAAAATTTCTAAACATGTTCATTCACTTGACAAATTAATCCAACACAATTGCTGTTAGATTTAATCATTAAAAAAACCCAAAAAAACAAAACCAACTTATAGCCAAACAGATTTGAGAATATAGAGATAAAATGGTTGGGAAATACTTAAGAAAAGCTTTGGGTATTGATCCTTTCAGGGGTCTTGATAAAATATTGCCTTTTGATAAAAGATGTCCAAGAGTCTTGAGTTCTGCTTGGCTTTATTCGGGCACTTCTTCCTACCTCTTATGAATGGGTAGCCTAGAATAATTGAGAATTATATAATCCAGCTAACATTATCTCTCTGTCAAATAAAAATCTTAAAAAAATAAACACTGGTAATTAATTTTTTGCTTTGTAATGATATCTATCACTAATTTGAAGATTCAGAAAAATTAGAGGTCTTTAAATATTTCAACTTCTCTGTACTTGGACAGTTTTGCTTCTTGGTATTTTATGACATTCTTGGAAATTGGGACAGAAAACTACAGGTGATCTTTAAACAGATTCTAGGGAAGACCTAAGAACTGTGTCTCCACTTAGAAGCCTAATCTTTCTCTCACTGAACAGTGGATAAGAGGAGCTATTTCTAAGAGTGACTGACTGCCCACTTCCTCCGAACTATAATTCTTATCTGTAGTAAAGCATAACTATGTAGATGTGGTCTCTATTCTTTGTTGATATTTAATGAAACATGACACTGAATACAAAATAGCAGATAGAAATACAAATATAAAGAGTAAAAATCGTTTATAGAGGAAATTTAAAATTATTTCTATATCATTTAATGTACTCTGTTCATCTTTTATTATTGGAACTTTGATTTAGGTATTTGTAAATGTTCACAGTTTTAGGGGCTTGATGTTAATGTTTGTTTTTAGAAATTACAGTAAGTTTTTATACTCATAGTAAACTGGATAGTTTATAGACTATAAATATGGCCTGTATTTTAGTGCTTACAAATTTTTAGTACAGTATGTATTAAAAATAAGAGATAAAAACAGTTTTTGTATAGTAGAACTTTGGTATAGAGAATACATTATGTGACTAGATTTATGTTATTAAACGTATAAAATAAGGTTTACATTGTGTCTTACTATAGTTTATTCATGTTATTGTTTTGTGAGGTTTTAATTTAATAGTCTCCAGCTATAACTTTTAGAGAAGTTCTTTACAATAATACGTAGATTTCTCCCTTGATGATATTCATTGTGGAATGAGAAAGTAAAAATCACCTTTTCTACCACTTACACTTTGGTATAGATCCTTCCTGTTTTGTGGGTTTGTTTGTTTGTTTGTTTGTTTTTAAAGATTTTTTATTTATTTATCTGAGAGAGAGAGTGGGAGACAGAGAGCATGAGAGGGGGAGGGTCAGAGGGAGAAGCAGACTCCCCGCTGAGCAGGGAGCCTGATGCGGGACTCGATCCCGGGACTCCAGGATCATGACCTGAGCCGAAGGCAGTTGCTTAACCAACTGAGCCACCCAGGCGCCCCGGTTTGTTTGTTTTTTTTAATTTTTTAAAACTACATGTATACTGTTTTGCAATGCATATTTTAAGATATCAGACTGGCGTCATATGAAAATTGTTCTACACTTCACTTGAACAATTTCTGTTGATCAATCCAGGAGCACCATCAGGTGTATTGGATGAGTATTAGCATTATTTCCTTGGTTAAGAGTCCTTGTTGATTGTGAAATGTACCATAGATTTAAAGAAGTAATATAGATGGAGGCAAGGAAGAACAGTACTATGGGCAATGTGTACATTGATAATGGGATGCATCCTAATTTCTGGCACGTGAGGTTATGCATCATAGGATCAAGGAAATTATGATACTTTTCTATTTACAGATGAAGAAATGTAGGTGAGGGGAGTTAGGTGATTTGTCTACAGTAATGGTTAGCAGTTAGTGAGTCCTCTGCCTCTAGATTTTATGTTCTTCCTGATATAAAACCTTTGAGTTAGAAAATAGTTCATTTATAAGTATGACTAGACTCAAATATGCCCCTTAAAATTTAAATAGGGTCAACAAAATACCTGAGAAAAAGAAGAGAAAAATTCTCTACCTGTGATAAGGTGCTGGATCAAACTTCTACGCTGATCTAGCCACCACAGATCTCAGAGACTGAGATTTACTCATTTGATTTTTTTAAAAACTTCTTTTGTGCTTCAGAGAACAGTCCTTTATTAATAGGTCTAATAGCTCACTTGTGAAGTGCTTCAGAGATTAGATTCACCTTTTCTGGTTTTGCTATACAAGTTTTTAGTACAAGTAATTTCTGTATTTTATCATCAGCTCCCTTTAGGTAACTAGTGTCATTCCTTGAATGTGTTGATAAAGTTCCACTAAGATAGTCACCTTCTTCCTCAACAGATGATCGTACTTGTGTCTTTATAGAGAAAGTGGGGTTTTCATGAGTGACTACCTGGAATCTCCTATGTGCCCCACACATACAAACTTAACTTTTATACTCATTCTTCTCTCCCTACTGTCCCAAGAGTATATGCCACATCCTAAGCTAACTCTTAATTCCATCCCTCCTGCCCTAAGTCTTTCCTTCCCACTTATTTTTTAAAATCAGCATAGAGAATCCTACTCATATGTTTCCTAAATTTGGGAGAAATTGTTTTAACCCTGTGTTGCCCTTAGTGATTCTCTTTTTATACTGTATGTATTCTCTCCCCTCCATTCAGTTCATTCATGTACTTTCCTCCATCGATTCAGCTTTGTTTCTCCCAGTAGGCTGTAGGATCACCAGTAATTCCTGCTTGACAGGTACAGAGAATTCCTCTCTCTCTTTATTTCGCTTGATTTCTCTTTGATATTTGGCCTACAGTGACTATCTCTGGTCTCTCCACACTTGCTTCTTCCTTAGCTTATGTAATTCTGCTTTCTCTTAGTTCTGCTCTCTGGTATTTATGGGCCATTCTTTCTTTGCCCACATTTTAATTGATGGCATTTCCCAGAGTTCTAGCTTTTGTCTTCTCACTCTCTATGCCTTTTCTGGATGATCTCATTCAAGCCCATTGCTTCAGCTTTTGCCTTGAATTATCATTTACTACCCCACTGTCCACCTTCAAGTTTGTCTGATGTTTCTGTCTCATAACGGTGCTATAGGTATTTAGCCTTTGCAGGCCAGAAACAGGCAGTCCTTTTAGACTCTTCTGTCACTTTCATTCACTTTATCAAGTAGGTCAAGAAATACATTCTTTTCTCTTAATTTTGCTCAGATAATTCCCTTCCTTAGTTGAGGCTCTCCTTCTTCTACTCCCCCTAGAATGTTATTTTCAAAATGTATATTGTGCTTAAAATCTTCCAGACATCTCCCATTGCCTGTAGGGTAATATATCTGGAAGTTCTTCTAATAAAGCATATATTCCCTTCTCTTTTCTTTGTATCCTCTTGCCTTCTTTGGCTTTAGATATCTAGATGCTAACGAATGCCAGATGTATATCTTTAGCCCAGCCTGATCCTCGATGAACACCAGGCTGCTGGCCAACTTGACTCTTCTACTTAGATGTCTCATAGTCCTCTCAGACTTAACTTGTGTCTTCTGCAGAACTTTTGTTTCCTTCAGAAACCCATCCTCAGTCCTTTCTTCTTTTTATTTTTTTTTAAAGATTTTATTTATTTTTTTGACAGAGCACAAGCAGGGGGAGCAGCAAGCAGAGGGAGAAGGAGAAGCAGGCTCCCCATCTAGCAGGGAGCCCAATGTGGGACTTGATCCCAGGACCCTGGGATCATGACCTGAGCCGAAGGCAGATGCTTAACTGACTTCAGTCCTTTCTATCTCGGTAAAAGTTACCACCATATAGGCAGTTGCTCAAATAGAAATCTGGAGAGACATTTCTCTCCCTTTCACTCCCACATCCAGGAACCCATTTGATTCCACCTTAGAATATATATCATCTATTAACTTCTCTCCATGTTTATATCACTACCTTAATCCAGCATGAAACCCTTAGGTGGTCTCCCTGCTTTTCTCTTGTCTCTCCACCTCCTCAAACTTTTCTTTATGTAGTTGCCCAACATTTAAGAAGAAATAAAGTCATGGCACTCCCCCTTTATCCCCCCCCCCCCTTTTTTTTTTAGTCTCCATTCACTTCCCATTACGCTGGGAGTAAAGGTCACTCTCTGTCTTCCCTTTGACCCTGAGAAAGTAGACTCTCTACATTATTCTGGACCCTATTTATTTCCTTTGCATTCATTGTAATTGGCAGTTTTATATTTGTGTATTGTGATTATTCTCCCTCCCCTCTGCCCTCTAGACTGTACTCTGTAGAAGGGCAAGACCTATTTTTCATACTGGCACTTGGCACAGTGGCCTACTGGCACCCAGTAACTGCTCAGTCAGTGTTTCTTATGACACACCACAAGTCCCTAGTACACAGCCCTCATCTGTCAAATGCCTCTTCATCTGTCAAGACTTAGCTCAGTCTTTGCACCCTATGTGGCACCTCCCTAACCTCATGCATGCCATTATTCCTAGAGTTTAGTTCTTCCCTTCTCTGTACCTACCAGTGTATACTACCATTTCTGGAATTGATTTTTGCAATCAACACTTTGTATTATAATTGTTAACTTACCAGTTTCTTCCATTAAGACTTGAACTCATTCAGAGCAGGGACTTTCTGTAAATTTCTGTATCTACAGCTAGCAACCTCTGCATAGTACCTAGGACCCAGTAAATGCTGTATTGATGGAAAGGTGGATTATTAGTGTATGATGCATGAAAATTGACATCTCCCCAGCTCATGGAGAGAATCTGAAACTATGAGGTTTTGAAGAAATAATACAGACAGGTGGTTTGCAAAAGCTTCAACCCTAACTCCTCTTAGAACCAATATGAGCCAAAGGGAATGGGCTGCATGGAATCTGCAAGGAGCAGGACTAGAGAGACTCTGAATCTGGTTCTGGGCACATTTGAGGGGTTCTGTTCTTTGATTTGGGAGAAGAAGAATTCACGAGGTTTCCCCATGGTATGGGTGAACTTCTGTCCATCCTGACCATCCAACTCCATTTGTGCTGACTCCATGCTACCAAAGCAGCTTTTTAACTGATTCCAATCCCAAGCTGAAAGGATTTCATGAGTGACATGATTGGTATGGTCACTGGAAAGGCACATGTCTCCTACTGCAAATTTACAAAGTCACATTCTGTCATAAACCTTTTCTATAGAGCTCATTTAGCATGAATCTGTTTGAAGCAGGCACAGTGAAAAATATAAGTTCTAGACCTGTAAAGGTGAAGAAGGCCAGATTCTTGGGCACCCCTCCGAGCCTGACAGTGGCTTTCTAGAAATCATCACTGGCTCATTTCAGCTCACTTTGTGATCAGCTGAGGACATGTTTTAGCATTTTCATGCTTTTGCTTCATGACTGAGGCATTTTGCCTTAAAGGGAAAACGGAAGGGGCGCCTGGGTGGCTCAGCCGTTAAGCGTCTGCCTTCAGCTCGGGTCATGATCCCAGAGTCCTGGGATCGAGCCCCGCATCGGGCTCCCTGCTCTGTGGGAAGCCTGCTTCTCCCTCTCCCACTCCCCCTGCTTGTGTTCCCTCTCTCTCTCTGTCAAATAAATAAATAAAATCTTTAAAAAAAAAAAAAAAAAAAGGGAAAACGAAACCTATAAGCAAGTTTAATGAATTTCTTAATAGATGAGCATAAACATCTCTAAAATATTGAGCAAATTAACTAGTCTGTAGATCTATTATTTTGTATTTATATATTTGAATAGTTGTAAATAGCTGTATATAGTTTAGTAGTTGAATTAAGATATTTTTAAAAAGGAAATACACCACTTATTTCCAGATGGATTAGTTGGGGGAAAAGGGTGCCAAAATATGGCATGGCGTAGGTATTCATAACATAGGAAGCATTGCAGCCAAAGTATGTACTTTTATCAAAGCATCGCTGCCAGTAAGTGAACTGGTGGTACTGGAATTTGAACCCAGAACTAAGCCTCCGTTTTGTCACCTGTACGATGGCCGTAATGATAATAAACTTCAGTAGGTGTTTATGGAAGAGAAACCTAAAACAATTGTACAGAATACAGATATGGTGCTAGTAATAGAAAGGATAATTTTGAAGAGTAATACATAAATATTACTGGTGTTAGTGGTTGCCCTTCGGTGCTCGCTTCGGCAGCACATATACTAAAAGTGGTTGCCCTTTGGCTGTCATCCAATTAACATGAAGAATTAAACCAAGTGGTCTTCAACTGTTAAATCCAAGGAAACACACTGAGTATTATATGAAGTTATTGATTGATTACTTGTAAGTTCTTTCAAGGTAAATCTTTATACTAATGTTGAATGCTTAAAAAAAAAATCACTAAATATTTGAGGAATTTTTTAAAGAGTGAAATGATGCTGGAAATAAAAATGAAGATGTTAATCATTAGACTTTGTTAATAAGTTAATAATAGCTCTGACTGTTTGAGCCTATTTTCTAGCAGTAGTACAAAAAGAAAAACTAAAACTTGGCTTTGATTTGATACTGCTTTTTTATAATGTGTTTTATGAACATTAAGGGCATCACAGTTTATCTGTGCTTCTGTATTGTGACATGTACTGAGTTTATGTTTGTGCCCTGGCTTGAATAGGAAGGAAACATGCCTTTAGAAGATTTACTGGCGTTCTATGGCTATGAACCTACAATTCCGGCAGTGGCAAATTCCAGTACAAATAGCTCCCCAAGTGAACTTGCTGATGAACTACCAGACATGACACTAGACAAAGTGAGTACAAGCATTTAAAAGAAAAATTCCAAATCCATTACCATTGGCTGTTTTTATTAGTTTCCTTTTCATTAAAAGCATTTTGTATTTCTGAAATGTAAATTTCTTATTGACCCATTGCTCTTTATCATTTTGGTGACCGATTTAAATATTGTTTGGCTTTGATTACACTGCTTTAAAAGTACTAGTAGCTTCTTAATACTTTGTATGTTTGAGCGTTCTCCCATAAAGTTTTTCTTTACTATGTTGACATACAGTATCTAAACTTAGATTTTGCCCTAACTTTTTTTGATCCTCTGAACACTTGAATGCATTGATTAATAAATCCCCCAGAAGCCTTCAATCCAAGCTGGCTTAGATGTGGAGTGGTTGGGGAGAAGTTCTGTTTTCTTGGGCTCTGTGAGTGAAGGCAGCCACAGCAGCCAAGGCCTTGGTGACACATCTGTCACACTGTTGGTTGTGGGGAAGGCATAGTCCCTGCTGAGGGCAGTTCACACAGCCACGGTCTCTGCTAGCTTTCTATGGTCTCTGGAAAGGGACTCTCAGACAGGGAGAGGAATCCACATCTTGGCACCTCTTCCTGTGAGTTTTGTTGTTTCCCCTTTTCAGTCAGATGTGGTATTAACGTACCACACCTTTAATGACTGTAGTCACTCGGCAAATACTGAGTGCCTATGTACCAGGCACACAGATGACTCTGTACTTAGATAAAAGTTAATTCAAACGTGTTGCTTTTAAAATTATATCTCTAGTCAGAGTTTTTCATTGGTTAGATTTTTTTAATTATTGGAAGAGAAGAGTTCGGGGCATTTTTTGGTTTTATTTATTTACGTTGGTAGAAAGTGAGTTTAATTGTTAATCACTTAGACATAAGATTATTTTTGTTGTAAATTCACTAAAAATTAGCTTGCAGGTTCAGATAAGCTTTCTGCTTATCCATAAGTTAGGCAGATTTTTTAAGTGTATAATAATATAGTTATTAAATATTATATGTAATTAAATATTGTTATTAAATATGTATATGAAGTAAATTATAGGAGCATTTCAGATTTACTTCTCTCAAAAGGGGCCTTCAACAAGTTCTTAATTGTATCATAATACATAGTATGTTTATGAGTAATAAGAAATTGATGAAGTCTAATTTCCTTTTTTTAAGTAAAAAATTTTTTTATGAGATGTAGTAATTTCTAACTCTAGCACTGCATTCTTATTCTTACAGGAGGAAATAGCAAAAGACCTGTTGTCAGGTGATGATGAGGAAACTCAGTCTTCTGCAGATGATCTGACACCGTCTGTGACTTCCCATGAAACTTCTGATTTCTTCCCTAGGCCTTTACGATGTAAGAAGCTCAGTCATTACTGATGAGTAGTAGCACTGATACTCTGGCTCCAGTGCATTTTATGGCATTCACTAGCTCATCAGACTTAAAACAAAACAAAACAAATCGTTCGTCAGAATATTCTAAGTGTTTTACTTAATGGAAATACAGTTCTATTACAATCCTGATAACGACTATAACTTTTTATTGGGATAGAGGTGAACCAACATGTCGTTTTAAAACCTAAAACATTTGGTTAGTTTTACAAGGCTATTTTCTTTCCCAAGATTCATCTGTTGCTATCGTAACCAATCATAGTTCTTCAGCCATGAAATTTTATGGACATTTTTTGGACTTGTTTTAAAAGGTCCTCTACTCTCCTGGTTTTGAAAACCATCAGATGCTCAATAACTATTTTTTTATGTCTTTAGTGATTTATTTAATTCTCTTTTTCTTTTTAGTTCTTGGTGTTATCCCTTAATGTATATCAGTAATATTTAAAAGGTCTTTGAAGTGAAATAATTTCTTATCTGCAGCCTTGCTTATTTTTTAGGTATTTTGGTCATAGAAGAACTGTTCACTTAACAAATGCAAATACACATACAGGTGTATGTGTGCAAAAACATAATTTTGATGGAGTTAATGTACACCTCTGTCCCATTCTGGGTTAGCATAATAAGAACTCTATTGCTTTCTGTTCTTTTTTAAGGTGACCGTAGTGGTTTTCCTTTTGCCTTCCCAAACTATTTGACAGTAGAACAAAAAATTTTAAGGTACCATACACTTCCTTAGTATTTTCAGTTTCTTGTTTTGACTAGTGTTAAAATGTGAGAATAGTACAAGAAGTTGAGTATATTTGTGCTAATCTCATTCATTCAAATGATTTTTTATAAAATGCCACATGCCAGGCACGTGCTGCAAAAATAGGCAATAAAAACCTTTTTAAAATTTAATTTTCTTTTTTTAAGCAAATACTACATGTGATGGAGATAAGGAATCAGAAGTTGAAGATGTTGAAACAGACAGTGGTAACTCACCTGAAGATTTGAGGAAAGTAAGTTGAGTTACTATCATAATAACTTAGTAGACAGTTTGGACTAAAGTAGCTTTTTTCATTTCTGAAGTAATTTAAGATAATGTTGCTGTTGTAAGATGAAATTTCTTTTGACTTGTAGTAATTCAATGAGTTGGAACTTGTTTTTCAGTATATTTTTATAAGTTGTTTTTACTTCTAAATTTTCTTGTAGGAAATAATGATTGGTTTACAGTATCAGGCAGAGATTCCCCCTTACCTTGGAGAGTATGTTGGTGATGAGAAAGGTAAGTAAGATTTTTGGTTTTGATTTTGATAATATATGGTAGGCCAAGTTATCCCTTAATAGTTTGTTTAATTATTTGATTACATACCAACCTTGGCAGTATACATTAATTTTTTTTGAAAGATTTTATTTATTTATTAGAGAAAGAGCGTGCAAGCAAGGGGAGCTGCAGAAGGAGAGGGAGTAGCCGACTCCCCACCAAGCAGAGAGCCCAATGCAGGGCTCGATCCCAGAATGCTGGGATCATAACCTGAGCCAAAGGCAGATGCTTAGCCAGCTGAGCCACCCAGGTGCCCATCAACCTTGGCAGAATAAAGATAGAGTTGGAGTCAGCGAAAGTTTGGGCCTGACTCAGGAATAATATGTCAGAATTAACGCTGAGACTCAGAGAACCATTTCTGTCTCTGTACAGTGCTTCTTAGCCTTATGGGTATGCTAAGGCACCAGGTAGGGTAGTGGAACGCCTTTGCAGGTGCATCTGCTTGACCTACATCCCACTCTAGTAGAAGTGGGTAGAATCTTATAACCTGAGATAATGAGCACATTAGAGATAAAATCTCTTGGAAAGAAAATTCTTGATGAATGAAGACTCTAGAAGAAATTCTCCTGTGTAAGCCCTGAAAGAGAAGGTGGTAGAACACAAGGATTCCCTTTCTTTTTTTGTACACCCCTACTTAAGTGTAATCAGTTTTTCTTCGCATTTTTGGTAGATCCCAGTTATAGTTGGTCTCGAAAATGTGGTGGAAAATAAAAATACAGGTATTTTTCCCTAGCTGAACTTGGGAAGCATATACATTTGGCCGTGTGCATTTGACCTTTTCCCTAAGGAGTCGATTTGTCCCTGTGACATCGTGGGGCCAACACAGCACAGCGACACAGCCCTTCCTGAGTTTTTCTTTTTTCCTTTGCCCTGTTAGGTCATCCTCCATTTAAAGGAAGGGGAGAGTGGCTACCCTAGGGTTGTTAGCATTGGCAGCCCCTAATAACAATGTTTTCCTAAACTGCTTTCGAAATGATGTTGTCCCAGGGAAGCAAAACAGTGGCTGATATTCAGATGACCCAGCCTCTCCATCCCCCCACCCAAATGACACACACCCTTGACGTCAGAACATGCTCAGCCACGTCAGTTCTTAGATTAAACATAATGGATGTAATCCTCTCTCACTTGTACACATTCAGGAGGGAAGCTCTACCTTCTCTATCCTTAGAGGGGATAGACCCAAACTGTTTTACCTATTTCAGTTATGACAAGGAGGAGAGGAATTTACATCAAAAGTCAGTCTTACTGGTTCATAGGCACATTTTATTTTTACCTTTCCTGCTCACCGGGAGCGATAATGCCTGCCTCACACAGTTGTGAATAGAAAGCACTGATCCTGGTCCCTGGTACATAGGGAGCTTTCAGGAAATTATTTTATTAGCTATATTTAGTACTTATCCTACACTTGAAGAATGCATTGCACTTGAAGCAATGGGATAAATATTTGGGCCATCTGTGTTACTTTAGTGTGTGAAGTAGAAGCTTTAAGTATGGTGGCAATGTGTGCATTAATAATATATATATCTTGTTTTAGTGACACTCTGCTTATTAATGTATCAACCTCTTTAAGAGATTTTGGAAAGTTTACTTCTCTTACTGTTAATCATTCTTTTCCATTTTTGATGAATGTGCATCCTCCTTTAAAATTCACCCTTTGGGAGGAAATTAGTAAAGTAAAAATCTACCTTTCTTAGGTATTTCATTATTGGCAGATATTTTGGCTTTTATTTATTTTTGTGTGTTTTATTTGTTTGCAGTTTTTAACCTGTATACACATCATAGAGGCAGTTAGAGAGTTCAAGAGGCTATTAAAGAATTTATACAGGTTATTTTTACCCCCTCATTAGGAGAATATAAAACACCCTTCTGGGTTTTACATTAGATTTCACTAGGCATAGAAAGCCTTCTGATTGGATAGTAAATCAACCAGTGAGAAAGCTGCTTGCTGTAGCCACTGGACCACTTGGCCCTTAATAAAGTTAAAAAAAAACAATTATACCTTTACCAGTGGGTCGCGAGACAATCAAATTGCTGCTGTCGTCAAAGTTAGTTGTCCCAATGTATAGCGTATCAAAGAAGAGGAAGAGCAGTTTGTATGCATCTAGGAGTATGTTCACTATTTTTAATGTGTTAATGGGATTTTCTTTATCAGTGTATGAAAATGAAGACCAGTTACTTTGGCGTCCTGGTGTGGTTTTGGAGAGCAAAGTTAAGGAGTACCTTGTTGAGACCTCATTAAGAACTGGAAATGAAAAAATAATGGATAGGATATCTGCAGGAACACACACAAGGGACAATGAACAGGTATACTTTAACTTCTGTTGAAACAGCAGCTAACTAATCTCTTCTTGATTTTCCTTTTTTTGGGCGGGGGGGGGGAATGGGGGGGGGGATCAGAGAGAATCTTAAGCACGCTCCACGCCCAGCCCAGAGCATGACGAGGGGCTTAATCTTACAACCCTAAGATCATGATCTGAGCCGAAATCAGGAGTCAGATGCTTGACCGACTAAGCCACCTAGGCACCGTTCTTGATTTTCTTATATGTGATTCAAGTATTTCTTAAGTGTGAACTGGATATCTCTCTTTCTGTAGATTTTTAAAACTTGGAAAACACTGGTTAAGAAAAGTCCCAAGATCTAGTGATAACTACTCCATATTGTTTCACGTTTTCTCTTCTGGTCCTTTCTTCTCTGTGTATGCACATATCTTAATTTGAATCACTTATTTTCCTTGGCATTGAGAATTCTTTACTATCTCATTCCGATGACGGAATATTCCATCCTGTAGCTGTAATATCACTTATTTAAACATTCTCTATGGTTGGACTTTAGATTTTATAATAAAGGTATTTTTTGGATTATTCTTGAACTCTATTCAGGAAGTGTTCAAAAGTATTGCCTATTAAGATTGTATAAATTTGCTTTAGGAGCATTTGTTAAGCACTGTGTACCTATAGTTGCAGGATACTCTTTTTTTTTTTTTTTTAAAGATTTTATTTATTTATTTGAGACAGAGAGAATGAGAGACAGAGAGCATGAGAGGGAGGAGGGTCAGAGGGAGAAGCAGACTCCCTGCCGAGCAGGGAGCCCGATGCGGGACTCGATCCCGGGACTCCAGGATCATGACCTGAGCCAAAGGCAGTCGCTTAACCAACTGAGCCACCCAGGCGCCCTGCAGGATACTCTTGATTGTATGTGGGATGGGGCTGGAAGTATTGCCTACTAAGGGTTTTTTTTTGGATGCCCCTGGTTTGGCCTTCTGACATCATTTTGCCCCTCTCGTATACTTTTCACTCTGTATTTTTAGCCTCAATGATCCTAACTGAAATGAATATCCAGAGATAGTTGGATTCAGACTTGAATTCCCAAGTAACATACAGAAGTCGTAGTAGTTGAATTTCAGAGTAGCTTTGTCAAAAAGAATCCCCACTGGGTTTTTGTACTGATAGTCCATTAAACTGTAAATTAATTTTAGAAGAATTAGTACCTTTAAAACGTTAAACCTTCCAGTTCAAGAACATGATCTGACTCTCTATGTATTTGACTTTTTTAATCACTCAGTGTTTTTGTTTGTTTGGATATCACATGCATCTAATTAACTTAATTCATCAGTATCTTAAATATTTATGTGTATTTAATACTTTTGTTAATGGGATCTATAATAATTATATACTGTTAATATAGAGAAATACCAATTTTTTAAAAATTTAATTTTTCTCAAGCTAGTGAAACTAATAATTTTTCAGTTGTTTTTATCAGGCTTTCTAGTCTTAAAGTCATTATTGAATTATACCTTGGTTCCTTCCTTACCATTTATTATATCTCTTACTCCTATTACTATCTTACTGCATTAGCCATAACTCTCAGAGACTTTTGGTAGTGGTAGTGATTTGAGGCCTGCTTTTGATGGGAGGTAATATATCTAAGGTTTTTACATTAAGAATAATACCAGTGCTTGGTTTGATATAGGCTGTCTTTATTATACTAAGATAGTAATCATCCACTTACACTTATTATGGTTTTTGTCTTTTTAAAATTAGAAATGGATACTGATTTATCAGATGCTTTTTTAGCAGCTGGATTGTTTTTTAATGATTATGTTCTGATTATTAGCCTATTGATGTATTAATAGATTTACTAATATTGAGCCATCTTTGCCTTTCTTGGAAATTACTTGGGAAGGTGGATTATTAAATAACTTCCAGTTAAGTTCTCTCCACTGCTATTTAGTATATTTGTAATTCCAAACAGATTTAATGAGAAGAAATTCTAATTTTAAGAAAATGACACCCTTCATAGTAGACCATGAGACCATTATAAACCCTAGTCACTCAGGTACCCATCCTTCTATTCTAGGCCTGCTGCTGTTCCCTCTTATTAACACTCTAAAAGACAGGGAGTAGGTGATATCAAGAAATAAGACCATAGTTCTAATTTTTCCCAACTAGAAAAAAATCATCTAAAATAGGGAAATTGCCCAGCTCAGATGACCTGGCAAAAAAAAAAAAAAGAACGATACTGGTAGATGACTTCTGAGGGGTAGAGTGAAAATGAACAAACTCCTGGGATACCAGAGTCCATCACCAGGACAGTTAAGTAGACTAAATGTTTCGGCAAGCATACCCCTAAATGTCTTGCATTTAGAGAGCATTTCAGACAGTATTTGTCAAGACTCTTACTAGTCCTGGTGTTTTCTTGTCTATTTGTTTTAATGCTGTTGTTAAGTGTGAATTTCTGGTAATTTTTATTGGATAGGTGTTTTTTTTTTTTTCTTTATCTTGTAGGCATTATATGAACTTCTCAAGTGTAACCATAATATAAAGGAAGCAATTGAAAGGTACTGCTGCAACGGAAAGGCATCTCAAGGTGAGGAACTCTTGGGATCAAGAGAGGGAAATGAAAGGGGATGCTCATTTGGGGATTAGAATAACAAAGTATTGTAAAGGATGGAGCAGTCCTATTACACTTTTGTAAGATCTGTGTTCATCTTCATAGCCAATAATTTTTTCCTTTTCTTGCCCTCTATTTTTAGACGTACCAGAGATTGTTCAGATACAAATTAGTTACCCCCCTGTCACCTCCACTTTCTTGAAGAAATAGTTACAGAACAAAGCAGACCCCAGAGATGACAATATATCCAAAGTAATTAAAAAGAACGATTTTATGATTTCATTGAAAAGAAAAGTTGTTTTTTCTTTTTTTTTAAACCAAACAGGAAATTAAAAGGAGATTAAAGATAAAAAACATGTATTATAATATATTCCATTGAATTTATTACAAGGAAGGTATTTTTAGTAATCATGTAATAAAATTTTTATGATACTTAGGCTTTGTTTTGTGTGTGTCGGGGAAAATGGTTAACTTTAATTTCAGTAGTTTTGTCATTATATAAATAATTGCATGCACCATAGCTTTCATTAAGTATATATAGAGTGAAATAATACTCAGTAATAGTATATAAGTGATTTGGAAAAATAGAAAAGCTGAAAACAGCACATTTAAACTTCTAGGTTGAGATAGTCTGTTGAAATGTTTTCTTATAAAAGTTGCTTTTTTGAGAAAATTATTTTTAAGCTCTCCTAATCTCAAAAACTAAATACTGGTTTTTACTTTAGTTCAAACTATGTTTTATTTTTATGGTGGACTACTCTTTTTTTTTTTTTTTAAAGATTTTATTTATTTATTTGACAGAGGCACAGGAGAGAGGGAACACAAGTAGGGGGAGTGGGAGAGGGAGAAGCAGGCCTCTCGCTGAGCAGGGAGCCCAATGTGGGGCTCGATCCCAGGACCCTGGGATCATGACCCGAGCTGAAGGCAGACGGTTAATGACTGAGCCACCCTGGCGCCCCTGTGGTGGACTACTCTTGATGGGGACCTGGTCCCCATTGTCTTCGAATGAAGGACTTCAGGTTTCCTCTGCCCCAAACAGATTTGAGGTCACTCACATTAGCGTCTTCTGAGAAGTTAAACGGGATTTAGTCTTGAGAGCATGGGCTGTTTCTTATTCCCACTGGATTTCCAGAGTGTAGTACTCTGCAAACTGACTTTAAATAAATATGTATTGATTATTTATGGTCTTTAATTAAAAGCACTATGGTTTTGATATAATATCAAAATGAAGCTTTTTTTTTCCGTCATAAAGGAAATAACCTTTTTTTTAATTTGAAAAAATATATGCTCATTGTTTAAAAAAGTCAGAAAAACAATGCGTATAAATTACAGAAAAACATTACATTCTTATCCTTCCATGTAGAGGAGAAAACCCCAGTGTTTATATTTTGGTATTGTTGATTTTTAAATAAGATTGTATTGTGCTTACTTTTGGTAATCCTAACTGAAATCTCCTGCATACAGAACTGTGTGTGTGTGTGTGTGTGTGTGTGTGTTAGAGAGAGAGAGAGAGGGATAGTTAACGGCCTTTTATAGGGGAAACATACTGAAAGTAAACTAGCAATTCATATAAAAGAGCTCTGAGGCCAATGAAGTTTCTTTAATTTCTTTAGAAGGAATGACTGCGTGGACAGAAGAAGAATGCCGGAGCTTTGAACATGCACTCATGCTTTTTGGAAAAGATTTTCATCTTATACAGAAGAATAAGGTAAGTTAGGCAAAGTAGTACAGATTGCTTAATAATGACAGTGAATAGAAGCACATAAGTTTTAAGTCACTTGGGTAGGGAAAAAAAAAGGAAGAATTTGTTAATGCTTTCCTGACATTAGCATTTCTTATATTGCTTTACACGTGACTGGGATTGGCCCCGGCCTGCTTGTGGGATGGCTGATAGAGGACTCACCTATCTTTTGACATACGTAGTTGTTACACTGTACTCATGGAGAATGGATTGACTGTTTTCTAGGTAGTCTTACTTTTCTTCCGTTTTCCTTGACTTTGATTTCTTTCTAAGCTATTCAGATGTTTGTGGCCTCAGAAATGTTTCTCTTTAGCAGCCAGAACTGCAGTTGCTGAAAGAAGAAACATTGATTACTAAAACCAACTATAAGTGTTCTAATAACATCAAATGCTGGCAAGAATGTGGAGCAACAGGAACTCTCATTCATTACTGATGGGAATGCAAAATAGTATGGCACCTTTAAAAGACAGTTTGGCATTTTCATACAAAGCTAACCATACTCTTAACATATGATCCAATGGTTGTACTCATTGGTATTTACACAAAAGAGTTGAAAATTTATATCCACACAAAATGTTAATAGCACATTTAATCATAATTGCCGGAACTTGGAGACAAGTAAGGTGTCCTTTGAGGTGGATGGATAAATATATTCTGAGAGGTGGATGGATAAATACATTGTGACACATCCAAACACTGGCATATAATTCAGTTCTAAAAGGAATGAGCTATTAAGCCACAAAAAGACATGAGGTGACCTTTAAATGCATATTGTTAAGTCAAGGAGGCCAATCTGGAAAGATTATCTCCTGTGTGATTTCAACTATATGACATTCTGGAAAAGGCAAAACTGTGGAGACAGTAAATAGATCAGTGGTTTCAAGATTTATCATAGAGGGAGGGATGAATAGGCACAGTACAGAGGATTTTTAGGGCAGTGGAACTATTTTGTATGATACTCTAATGGTGGATATATGTCAATATATATTTGTCATTACCTATATGATGTATAATACCTGAGTGAACCCTAATGTAAATGATGGACTTTGGGTAATAAAGATGTGTGGGTGTAGATTCATCGATTGTAACACGTACCACTGTGGTGGGAAATTGATAGTGGAGGAAGCTGTGCATATTTGGGAGCAGAAGATGGTATGTGGGAACTCTGTACTTTCTGCTCACATCAGCTGTGAACCTAAAACTGTTCTGAAAAGTAAAGTGAGTTTTTTAAAAAGTGTGTGTGAATGTGTATATTCCAATAGTTTGGAATAATTAAGTTTCATTAAAGTATGGTTTGTTTATTATTATCTTTTTTCATCCTAAAGGAACATAAAGATTCTGAAGTATTTAGGTGGGTAGGTCAATATTTTATTCCTTTTTCTTTTTCATTAATAGACTTTATTTTTTAGAGTAATTTATGGTTTACAGAGAAATAGATCAGAAAGTACATAGGATTCCCATATACCCCCTTTCCCCCATATACACAGCTTCCACTATTATTAATATTTTACATTAGTGTGATACATTTGTTATAATTAATGAACCAATATTGATATATTATTATTAACTGAAGTCCATGGTTCACTTTTTGTGTTGTATGGTTCTGACAAGTGTGTAATGGTTTGTACCATTACATAGTATCATACAGAATAGTTTCACAGTCCTAAAAATGCCTTGTACTACAACCAATTCCATTCTATTCCTCTCTCCCTTCCTCCAGCCCTACCCCAGCACCTGGCTTTTTACTGTCTCTATGCTTTTGCCATTTCAGAATGTCATATGGTTGGAATCATATACTATGTAGCCTTTATTGCTCCTTTGGCTAAACACCTAAATATTTCATTTTTGGGGTGCTAATGTGAATGGTATTGTATTTTTTAATACAGTTGGCTTGTTTGACTTATGCATTTAAGGGTTTCTTCGTGTCATTTCATGGCTTGATAGTGCATGTCTTTTTATCACATTTCTTTTTACTCCATTGTATGGATATACCAGTTTATCCATTCACCTCTTGAGGCACATCGTGGTCCCGTTCAAGTTTTGATAGTTACAAGCTGCTATAAACACCTGGTGTGAAGGTTTTTGCATGGACCTTCAGCTCCTTTGGCTAAATGCCAATGAGTGGGATTGCTGGATTCTATGGTGAGAGTATGTTTGGTTTTTTAGAAAACCTTCACAATGTCTGCTCAAGTGGCTTTACCATTTTGCATTCCCACCAGCACTGCGAGTTCCTCTTGCTGCACATCCTTCCAGCATTTGGTGTTGTCAGGGTTTTAGATTTTGGCTGTTAATAATAGTTGTGTAGTGTATCTTGTTGTTTTCATTTGCATTTCTCTGATGACATAAGATGTGGACTATCTTTTCATTTGCTTATTTGCCATCTGTGTCTCTTCTTTGTGAGGTGTCTGGTAAGGCCTTTAGCCTATTTTTTAATTGAGTGGTTTGTTGCCTTACTGTAAAGTTTTAAGTGCTCTTTACACATTTTGGATAATAGTCCTTTATCACATGTGTGTTTTGCAACTATTTTCTCCCTCTATATGGCTCTTCATTCTCCTAACAGTGTCTTTTGCAAAGTAGAAGGTTTTAATTTTAGTGAATTTCAACTAATCAGATTTTTTTTTACCGATCGTGCTTTTAGTGTTACATCTAAAAAGTCATTGTCATCCCCAAAGTCATCTAGCTTTTCTCCTATGTTCTCTCCTAGGAGCTTTATAGTTTTGCATTTCACATTTATGTCTATATTCCATTTTTAGTTTATTTTTGTGAAAGTTGTTAAGATCTGTGTCTAGCTTCTTTCTCTTTCTTTTTCTTTCTTTCTTTTTTTTGTTTTTGCATATGGATGTCCAGTTGTTCTAACACCATTTGTTTAGAAGGCTATCCTTCGTTGCTTCGCCTTTACTCTTTATTAAAGTTAGTTGACTGCATTTGTGTGGTTCTATTTCTGGGCTCTCCATTCTCTTGCGTTAATCTGTCTCTTTTTTTTTGCCAGTAGACCGCTGTCTTGACTACCGTAACTTTATAGTAAGTCTTGAAGTTGGGTAGTGTCATTCTTCCAACTTTGTACTTCTCTCTCAATATTGTGTTGGCTACTCTGTTTTTTTGCCTTTCCATATAAACTTTAGAATTAGTTTGTCACTACTTACCCAGTAACTTGCTGGGATTTTGATTGGGATTGCCCTGAATCTGTAGGTTGAGTTGGGAAGAACTGACATCTTAACAGCCATGAGTCTTCCTACCCATGAATGTGGAATATCTCTCCATTTATTTAGATCTCTGATTTCTTTAATCATGGTTTTATAGTTTTCCTCATGTATGTCTTGCATGTAGTTTGTTAGATTTGTACCTAAATATTTCATTTTTGGGTGCTAATGTGAATGGTATTGTACTTTTTAATTTCAGTATTGGTTTTTCACTGTTGGTATATAGGCAAGCAATTGACTTGCATATTAACCTTGTATCGTGCAGCCTAGCTATAATCATTTATTAGTTCCATGAATGTTTTGCTGATTCTTGGAATTTTCTATTTAGACAATCATGTCATCTGTGAACAGAGACAGTTTTATTTCTTCCTTCTCAACTTGTATACCTTTTATTTTTTTCTTGTCTTGCTGCATTTGCTAGACCTTCCAGTAAGATGTTGAATGGTTTAGTGCCTTTTTGTATGTATGAAAACCTAGTGTTTTCTCAAAGATGAGATGAAGTATTTAATGAGTAGATAAAACATTTTTCAAGAAGTCTGGGTTGTTCAAGTCAAAACATAAGTTTTGCGCAAAAATGACTTATGAAATCTATTCATTTCCTAAATAATTAAGTTCTCCCATTTACCAGACGTTTTAAGTGCTAGAGGTACATCAGTGAATAAGACAGGAAAGGTCTCTGTCCCCAGAAAGCTTATGTTTGCCACAAAGACTTAAACTGTATGATGTTTATTGAAATGTATACTTTATTTCTTGGCTTAAAAAGCTTGTTCCTTATGTTATGAACTCATGTCATGCTCACTAATCAGGATAGAGACTCTGAAACTTCTTTATTGGATACTGATTAAGTAGTGGAGAAAGTATTTATTAGATAAGGATACAGAATTTTGTCTGTATGTCTGAACTCATACCTGTAGCTGTATATAGTTTGAGCAGCCTTAGTCTGGATGTGGAGCCACGTTGGCAAGGCTCAGATTTTATTGTTTTGTTGTTGTTTTTACCAAACTCTGTTGGAGTGGTGAACCAAACCCATGTTGAAGGAAAACACCCTGCCGTTAGGTAACAAATCATCTTAAACTGCAGATGCAGTTGCGTGCGGCTCCCTTTTCTAAGGGTTCTGCGTCTCTCTTGCATTATGGAACCCTTTGATAATCTGATGAAGCTGCAGTCCTTCTCCCCAGAAAAGTATACCTGCATATAATTTTGGAATTTAATAGATGCCAGTGAATCCCATTCGTGGACCCCTCAGGGTTAAGAAGGACTGCTGCTGCAGTCAGAATCACAGTGAGAGTTCAGTGAGGAAAAGTAAAGGTTGCCACTGTTTTAAGATTTTCAGTAAAGGTGTAAGATCATTTCTGGATACACATTTATTTTATAAATGAATAGATTCTGATTTAAATAACAAACCTTGAACTTTTGAAGGTATCCTTATTATTGAAAATGTAAATGTAATGACATTTTACTATTAAATGTTCAGAATTTATAATTGGGAAGATAGAAAATAAGACCCATGGATTGAAACTACAGTGTTGTTAAAAAAAAAAAAAAAGGTGGGGCGCCCGGGTAGCTCAGTCGTTAAGCATCTGCCTTCGGCTCAGGTCATGATCCCAGGGTCCTGGGATCGAGGCCGAATGGGCTCCCTGCTCACTGGGGAGTCCGCTTCTCCCTCTACCTCTGCAGCTCCCCCTGCTTGTGTGGGTGCGCACGCGCCCTCTCTGTCAAATAAACAAAATCTTTAAAAAAAGAAGTTACTGAAAAATGGGTTGGGTCTATTGGTTTCTATTTAAAATTTTAACTTTTTTTTTTGTTAGGTGAGAACTAGAACAGTTGCTGAATGTGTAGCATTCTACTATATGTGGAAGAAATCTGAACGTTATGATTACTTTGCTCAACAGACAAGATTTGGAAAGAAACGATATAACCATCACCCTGGAGTTACGTAAGTACTGCGGGGTTGACTTTAGAGACTTCTGTTTTTAACTGTGATAGGCAGTCTTGAAGTTACCGGGGTATGTTTTTCAGGGACTATATGGATCGTTTGGTAGATGAAACAGAAGCTCTGGGTTCGACAGTAAATTCTTCAGCCTTAACTTCTAATCGACCTGAGCCTCTTCCTGATCAACAGCTGAACATTCTCAACTCTTTCACTGCCAGTGACTTGACAGGTAAAATGAGCATCTTTTTGTGTTTGTTAGCCTAGGGCAAAATTGTGTCGTCTTTGTTTCATGACATGGGACCACTTCCTTAAACCATTTTCCATTTCTTTTTAGCTCTGACCAACAGTGTGGCAACCGTCTGCAACCCCCCGGATGTGAATTGTTTGGATGATAGCTTTCCTCCACTGGGCAACACACCCCGTGGACAAGTCAATCATGTGCCTGTCGTAACAGAGGAGTTACTCACCCTGCCGAGCAATGGGGAAAGTGATTGTTTTAATTTATT
Source organism: Neomonachus schauinslandi (assembly GCF_002201575.2). NCBI lineage: Eukaryota > Metazoa > Chordata > Mammalia > Carnivora > Phocidae > Neomonachus > Neomonachus schauinslandi. The sequence continues at coordinate 39,614,730 of NC_058409.1, read as the reverse complement.
TGAGACTGGATTTTATCACTCGGAGCTAAACCCCATGAACATGTGCAGTGAAGAGTCAGAAAGACCGGCAAAGAGATTGAAAATGGGCATTGCTGTTCCTGAATCCTTTATGAATGAGGTTTCTGTAAATAATTTGGGTGTGGACTTTGAAAACCACACACATCACATCACCAGTGCCAAAATGGCCGTCTCTGTGGCTGACTTTGGCAGTCTGTCTGCCAGCGAGACCAATGGTTTCATCAGTGCCCATGCTCTGCATCAGCATGCCGCTCTTCCCTCTGAGTGACGGGAGCGGGGGGCCCAGAAGCAGTGGGTGTGCAGTACCAATAAACTTGAGGAAAGGGTCAGGTCTGCTTAGTCTTTCACTGGAAGTTTGAACCTTTTCACTATGACATCAGTGATGTCAGTATGTATAGAACTATATCTTGATTTATCAAGAGTATTTTCATTTTTCAATCCATAAATGTGGAAATGAACTATGATCAGCAGAGTTGGGAACTAAGATTGAACTCTGTGGTGCAGCTTTAAGCTCTGCTTATCTCTTCCTCATCCCCCAGTACCTCTTCTCCACTCCCTTCTTTTTCTATTCTTTTCTGTTCCCCACTGCCCTCACTCCCAGTTTTAAAACCTGTAGACAGAGGCCACCAGCTCAAAACCAGCACAGATGTTCTGAACTGAATGGAGTGGCTTCTTTTCGTGTAAATTCCTTTTGCCGTAATGGATGCAGTGGAATAACAATGTTTACAGGTACCGATCCCAATCCCTGCTCAATGTAGCATTTTTTGGTTTTATTTTCTTAATTAAATAAAAGCAGGGGTAGGTTTCTTTAAACTGCACAAACATGCAAGGATTTTTTTAAAACGGAAACTTCTCTCATGTTATTCAACTAGAGCACTTCAGTTTACAAAACAGCAAGTCCATCTTTATGGAAGCCAGCACGAGGAACTGCGTGCAAATTATGAAGACGCTTGCTTGGATCCTGTTTTAAAATTCTAGACCAGGGCTACCTTACACAGAATCGGTCATTTTACTGTGGGAAGAGTTCTGTGTACCTTCGTTTATTGGCTAAAAATTTGGCATTTGAAGATGTGGTATTCAGTTGGGGTTTTGTCCACCATTGTCAAGATTATAATTGTGAAAATCATACTGGTCATTGATAATTTAGTTTATCCTGAGGCAACTGACTTGCAGGACACGGTCTACAAAGCCTAGGATGTTGCCACTCAATGGTTTACATTTTGGGACGCTTCTTAAGTTGTTTGTAGCACTGCAGTTCAAAGTGTTAATATTTTGGAGGGACTTCTAGATTTTACACTTAATGCAGTAGAACCTTGAAGTATATTTAAACTTTTTTGTTTAGCTTGAACAGTTGGTGAGAAAAATGTGAGTTTCTATCTGAAATAGAATGGTACTTTACCACTTTAAGTTTTAAAAAGTGATAGACGTTCAGATGCATCTCAAACTCAGTTTTATTTTTATTCCAGACATCATGAATGAGAAGCCATTGTCCTAAGCTTTGGCCATTTTTGCTCTCTAGATATGCATCTTTAAGTTAAAAGGTGAATTCAAACAATACGTAATACAGTATTAGGGTGTAATAAGGTTTGCTTTTATAGTTCAGTTAAGACAGTTTTGCTTTGGGTTTTTTTTGGGGGGGGGGCACCGTCTTAATTTCCAATTTCTACTAGTTGTCTTGCTTTGCAAAAAACTTAAATGTTTGGCTGCATTGCTCATATTTGTAAGAATAAGTCGCTTCAAGGTTGTGCTGACGAGTAGATAGGTTGTAGTGACCTTAGTAGTGATGGAAAGGGAGGGTATTTATTATACAAACTGTGAACTGCAATGACATCCTTAGTTTTGGATGATGTGTATTCTTATTTTTTCTTTGCAGCGTTTTAATGAAGATTGCTTTGAAGTGTTTACGCAGTAGTATATTTACTATAAAATTTAGTTTAGCACAGTGGACAAAAGTAGTTAAATTAATAACTTAAAATCAGTCTCTAATTTATACATCTAAAGTCTAGCATTCCTGTATGCACACAGTAAATAATGGGTAGCCTGGGCTCTGTGTTGCTTTCAGATATTTTTATCCAAGTTCTCAGCTTCTTATTGCTGTGGTGTTGTGCTAAACTTTGAACCTTATTTCTTCTGTTAAAAATCAGTATACCTTTTATAATTTAGTAAGATACTGGCCATAATCTTCCATTGTTATAACTTTGATTTTCACTCTGGGTTTACAGTGGCTGGTTTGTCTAAAGTAATTTACACAAAGATGACTGAATGCTAATACCAGTTGCACTTAAATGAACATGCCCATTCTCAGTAGCTGATGCAGTAACATATTCAGTTTATCTATGCATTGCTGGGATCTTGATACAAGATGGAAACAGTGTTTCTTATCTAAAGTTTTGATTATCAGCAAGTTGAATGGACACTTTAGTTATTTAAATAAAGATTTTTGACCAAAATCCAGAAAATGATATGAGAGAAAAATAAATTCCAGCTAAATAGATTTTTAAACGTCATTCTGATTTTAGCCTCTTAGAGAGTGCTAACTAGCTGGTAACGTTTACTTTTAATTCCTTGTTAAAATGAGGCAATAATTTGCAAGATTTTTGTATATATATGTAAATTCTTCATATCTTTTTAGATCTAATTCAATATTTTCTGACTGTTTCTGCCATGTATAAATACCATTTTTGTGCATGTTTGATGTGACATTCATAAATTGTACCACTATGACTTTATCCATGTAAAATAGCTATTTATTGAATTTTCTTTTGAACGCTGGGTTTACTGGGTTGTTTTTTTCCTCCAGTTAAGCATCTTAACAGAGAATTTGTTACTGTTTATTAGAAGAATTGCGTTTGAGAGCATGAAAATTACTGATTTGCAATTTCATGAAGAAACAATGCCTTTATTATCAAGTGTTAAGCACAATTCTTATAACAAACTGTGATAAATTCTTTTTTTCTTTTGCCGCATTATTTTCTTATGAACAAACCAAAAATCCATGGTGAGCTGTTGCATTGTTGGCTGATGTATCTTTTATGTACAGGGAATTTGAAGAGGACAGCGGATTCATTTAGAAGTGTAACTGGTGCTGTGATTATAGCAATACTTTACTTTTTTAGTCGTACTTCATCTTTTCCATGCTAGCTTTTTAAATGTTTAGTTTTCCTCTTGTCATGGTCAATTGCTGAATTTACTTGAAGGATGTAGAATACTGTTTAAACAATACTAAAGTGTGTACAATTAGGTCAAAGAATTGTGCAATTGTTTCCTTTTTAATTTTTAAAATTGAGGGTCATAAATATTTGAGAACATCAGATCTAATAGAGCATAGTGATACCATTTAATTTAACCAAAGTCTCTAGTGAATATTTCAACTTTGAATGTAAACTAATGAATAAACCTGACCACCAAGGAGATTGTTTGCCCAGAGTTTCAAAGCACATTGCCTACAAATGGAAATTGAAATAATTTATAAAAATATTGACATTACTATGTTTTTTAAAAAGTTCTTAATTTTTTCACTAAAAGGAGGAAACTATTAGTTTTATTGTTAAATATGGTAGGTATTAAAATTCCTCTTAGATGACCAGTGATTCCAGTTGTCCCAGTTTGAAATAAGTACCCTGTGAGTATGAGATTAATTAGTGACAATCACAACAAGTTTTAGTATCAGATGTTCAAGAGGAAGTTGCTATTGTTGCATTGATTTTAATATTTGTACATAAACACTGATTTTTTTGAGCATTATTTTGTATTTGTTGTACTTTAATACCTGGTGTACAGTTCCAGAAATAAAAATCTGGAAATCTTTTTTTTTCTTGGTTCGTGTGAGTATTTGCCATAATTGGATACTTATTTAATAAATCTTGAGCTATAACACATGGGTAGATACTTAACCACTTTTCAATTGGATTTTGCTGTTGTAAATAAGATAGGTAAGTGACAAAGTTGGTAGATAAATTTTCTTTAAATCCTCTACAACAGATTTTCATCTGTACTAAAACAGCTGTCCCAAAGTGAGGCTTGTTACACTTTTAGTTTAATTCAGTAAATATTCAATGTCTTTTATGTTTCAAACACTCTTCTAGATAACTTTGTCTTTTAGGAAGACATGTTATCTGAAATTTGATCGGATGTTATTATTTGACAGAATATATTTATGGTAAACTAGTCTTCTCCATAGTATTCATAGTTTAGTAGACTTTAGAAATACCTTTAAACCTTCATCTTTTGAAGCTGACAATCTCGTCTTAGCCTAGTTTCACAAGTTTGTCCCCATATTTAATTTGCTCTGAGCAGAGCTTTATCTAGTCCATTCTTTTTTTTTTTTTGGTAAGATTTATTTATTGGGGGGGAGGGGCAGAAGAAGGGGGAGAGAGAATCTAGTCCATTCTTAATATGCAGTGATCAGATTGCATATAAGGTCCAGATTTTATACAAGGACACGAAGAGGATAAAATGAAAGCAAATACTCTGACTCCTCTGCTTTGGTTACTTGTCTAAAACTACATTCCTTCATGCACAGACCCCACAGAACCTTAATGTGCAGGCCTCTGTGGTGGACACATACACAGAAGTGCCTTCAGGTGGGGACAAGCACCAGTGTTTTAACTCTAGCCAAGAGAGCAGCCGCGTACCGTGTGAGACCTGCAGAGTACTTGAGGCTTTTAGGGGAGGGAGGAGAGCCTTGTGGGAGCAGAGCTTCTCGTGACTTGTAGGCCTTACCCTTGTTGGCCATAATTGCCATCAATGATAGGCTTTGAGCTTGCTGCTTCTCTGACTTCTCAAAGAATCTGTAGGTTGGATTTTCATTATATACACTATGTCCTCATCCCTAGGACATATCGCTGTTTACCATTTCCCATCCAGGTAGGTGTTCTCTGATCCTTTTCCTCTGTGTGTCTGTGGAGACTCTGACAAAGTTGGGCACGGGCACGGAATTTGTGGTTCTAGATCAGGAGTGCTCATGTGTTCCTAGGTTTACTACACTAGTTTACATTCATTTTCGAGAGACACACAGGCTGTTTTGTAACTCGGTTTTGATGAGATGTTTATACAGAGGTAAGGCCTGTACTTAATGGAGTTGGTTTCTGGTATAGAACTCATAAAAGCATTTCAGAATGTCAGAAATGAAATCAGCCATTTATAAATCTAAACAGTTAATCTAGTAAGAAAGATAGATGGTTCTGTTGTAAAATATCTATGTTACATTAAAAAAATTTTTTCACCCTTCCAGTGCAGACCAAATCATGATACTAGGCAAGCTTTATATTCCACCACGAGCATTTTATGAGCAGGAACATATTTTATTCTTTGACTCTCCCAGGGCCCTTCACATAGTAGGTATTCCCTAAAAGCTTGAAGACATAAATTACCCTTCAGCTAATGGTGACTTTGCCCCTAGCTTTATTTTTTATTTATTTTGTTTTTGTTTTTTGTTTTTTAAAAATAACTATTTTTTATTATTAATTAAACTAATACATTTGTACCAACCCCCAATCCTGGAGATGACCACACTTTTCCCAACTCCCCTTCTATGCTATCCTGGGTGGGTGCACAGGCGTCACCCTTTGTATTTTTTTTTTATTCTTATGTTAATCCCCATTGCCCCTAGCTTTAAAAGAAAAACTTTTTAAGACAAAAATTAACAGAATAAAGAAAAATCCAGATTGAGCAATTGACATTTTATCATATTTGATCTTTGCTATATAACGTACATTTTTTTTTCCTGAACTAGTTTTAAATTTATTTACATTGCAAGAGTTCAATCCTAAATACCTTAGCCCATCAAATACGTCCACAGGAGTAGGTATTTCTGTATTTTACTTAAGGTTCTGGGTAACAGGATCTTCTTGGTCAAGTGGTTAAGCAGATTGGCTTTTTTTTTTTTAATAAGATTAGTTTCCCTGTTTTCCCAGGATCTTGGTGACACAAATAAAGGACAAGTGAGGCTGAGAAAGGAATTGGATTCTGTCACAAATGTACATTTACTATCCATACATGATAAATCTGATAGAGGAAAAGGAAAGTGTAATGGGAATTTTAAGGGCTGGCAGTTGGGGATTGTAAATTTCAGTAGCCTGGTTGGGCAAGGTGACAGAGGGAGGGAATGAACCATGTGACTCTCTGGGGGAAGACCTCAGCACGCACAGAGAACTAGAACAGAAGCTTGAATTGCGAGTGTGCCCAGCAGGTTCCAGGAGTGGTTAGGAGGCAGATTCGCCTGGGGTAGAATAAGCAGGAGATGAGAGGTAGTGAGTGGGGCGCCTGGGTGGCTCAGTTGTTAAGTGTCTGCCTTCAGATCAGGTCATGATCCTGGAGTCCCGGGATCGAGTCCCGCATTGAATCCCGCATTGGGCTCCCTGCTCGGTGGGGAGTCTACTTCTCCCTCTGACCCTCACCCCACTTGTGCTCTCTTCCTCTCAAATAAATAAATAAAACATCTAAAAAAAAAAAGGTAGTGAGTGGCTCTATCATATATGTGAAGCACTTGGGCATTTCTTCCACTGTATGAGGAGTAGTAAGAGGGTTTTGAGCAGAGGCGGGTCAAGATCTGAGTTACATTTACAAGAACCCTTCTTGGTGATCCATTCTGTAAAGGCAGCAGGAGTGGAAACAGGTAAGGCAATTAGGAGACTACTGAAATTGCAATAAATGAAGTGAGAAAAGCTGTTAATGTAGCAGTTTAGGTGGTTAAAATCTGGTTATAGAGGTTCCACATTAGGATTTGAGGGGTCCAATAAATAACACCCTCCTCACCATCCAAGTTTGGAACTGAGAATTAGATGCAGGAGTCAGGTTGATGGAGATCAAAGTAAGTATTATGAGTGAAACTCTTTGGGAAAGGTGGCTTCAGAGCTGTGGCCAAGTCAGCTCACTAATACTCCACCTCTGAATAGACTCACTGTCATGGGCTGGGCAGACAGCCCACAGAGAAGGAACTAGAGGGGTCTGGGCCATGGGTGCCTAGTTCTTCTCCAAAGAGAATCTCATGAAATCACTCTTCCTCCAACAGATGGAGAGAGAGGCCAGGAGCATCACTAATGTCAGCACTCCCCACTGAAATAAGAGAATGGGAATCCGTGTCTTTCCCACCACCACTATCTTCTATTTCCATGCTAAAACCATCTCTCTCACTCTTTTAAACTTTGTGTATGTGTGTGAATGTTCAAGTAAGAGTAAATTCCAATTCCCCCTTACCTAGCTAAAACAATCCTTAAATCACACACACACACACAATTCATGACAACACAACATATTTTTTGCTTTAGTTTATTACATAAAAATACAGTTTTTACAGAAGTTTGTACAAATCAACAGTGCAAGAAATGATGATGGCTTGGCTGGAATTTTATAAACCACCACAGAGATATACAAAATAAAAGAACATTTGAAATTTTAAGTTCAGGCAGTAGGTTTTAATTTAATAAGCTACTGTATATTTAGGGGAAAGCCAATTAAGATCGGAATTGTATGACAATTTGAAATTGTAATGAAGCAAAGAGCTTTTATCATAAAAACAATATCAATAAAAACAAAAAATTCCCACTCCAATTAGGCCTCAAAATATCTGTTGTATAGGTAGAACTCAGAGATATGATGAACAAAAAACATTTAGAATGAACTCAATAGCAGAAAACCTAATTTCTAGTTCATAGTTAGCTGACAATTGTATAGTAGTTTGAAAAAAGCTCTTCTCCTTGTTTGATGTCCCTGAGTGCTACAAGAATGACACATCGAAGTGGGCTGAAAACAAAAAGAAAAATATACAAAATGTGTAAGTATTAACAGATCCAAGCTCATTTTTTAATATAACCAATATAGATTTTATAGACACAATTTTACTCAAATTTCTTACTACTGTCCTAGTTATTTGCCTTCCATGAGGAAATAGCTCTTATCCCTGATGGAGTTATTTTATTATTTATTTATTTTAAAATTTATTTATTTATTTATTTTCCCTGATGAAGGTAAAGTACATTATGTCTACTCCATATCATTTAAAAAGAGCACAAATCAGTTAACTTTATACAACTGACAAGTTCTTCTGAATATGTTGTTTTTATGTTCAGGCTCCCAAAACTGGTATCACAAAAAGCATTTTAAAATGACATTTATTATAACTTAACATTTTAAAATTAATTTGTATCTTTGGATTCTGCAAAGCTGGAAACATTACTTAAAATTAATTGGAATTTTGGGGCACCTGGGTGGCTCAGTCGGTTAAATGCATCTGACCCTTGATTTCTGCTCAGGTCTTAATCTCTGGGTTGTCAGTTCGAGCCCCGTGTTGGGCTCCACACTGGGCATGGAGCCTGCTTATGATTCTCTCCCTCTCCCCATCCTCTCTCTTTCTCTCCCTCTCAAAAAAAAAGAAAAAAATTGGAATTAAAAAAAATACTTTTATGGACACTGTAAAACATATGTAACTTTCAATGTTCCTACTCAGTTAACGTTTCCTATACTTGAACAGTAACGACACTATACTCCAGAGTATACGGCTAAAAACCCCCAACTGTTAGCTATACAAACACACATGAATAGAGACAGAGAAGTTCTCAAGTTTTAAGTAAAGAAAACAGTCTAAGTTTTTTTTTTTTTTTTTTTTAAAGATTTTATTTATTTTTTTGACAGAGAGAGACATAGCGAGAGCAGGAACACAAGCAGGGGGAGTGGGAGAGGGAGAAGCAGGCTTCCCGCAGAGCAGGGAGCCTGATGTGGGGCTCGATCCCAGGACCCTGGGATCATGACCTGAGCCGAAGGCAGACGCTTAACGACTGAGCCACCCAGGCGCCCCGAAAACAGTCTAAGTTTTAAATCTCATTCATCTTAAAAGGACGATTTAATGGGGCCCATACAAAGTACAGTTTGCTAGTAACTGTCCTAACATAATGATTATACCTTCTTATAGCCCTGCTGATAAAGAACTCTACAGAAGTACTTTTATGTAGAAATTGTTACTTGAATACTTTCAGTAGACTTTCCACTTAATGAACAGAAAATAAACCTTACATTACAAATATGTATCTTCTGAATATTTACCTTGTTTTCATTGTTAAGTTTCCAAGCCTAACAGTGAAATAGGCAAAAGAACTAATAGTGTAATTTGGCCTTTTTTGTTCAACTGGGTACTCTCAAGTGAAATGAAGAACATGATCCTTAAAATGATTAAAGTAAAAATGTATTTGAAGATTTTGTAAGGAGAAAAATAACAGAATCACTTGAAAAAAATTTTAAGATTGATTATTTTAAGTACCACACAGAATAAAAATGGGTAATAAGAAGCAGAATGAGCTAGGTTAATGGAAAATTTTAAATTTCAAATAAGCCTACATTAACACATTCAGGTATGATGAAAATCAAAATTTAAGTCATAATTTTTCACTAAAAAAATTACCCCAAGTTGTGTTTTTTTTAAAGGTTTACTTATTTATTTATTTGAGAAAGAGAGAGGCCCGGGAGCTGGGGGAGGAGCAGAGGGGGGAGGGAGAGGGACAAGCAGATTCCTCGCTGAGCAGCTGAGTGTGAAGCCCCACACAGGGCTCGATCCCAGGACCCTGAGATCATGACCTGAGCCAAAACCAAGAGTCGGTAACTGACTGAACCACTCAGGCACCCTAGAATATATGTGTTTTTTTAAGTACAGCATAAGACAGGAGAGAGGAAAAAAAACGAACCTTTGTTTGTCACAGCTGTATGCAATGTTCGGAAGATATTGCTTCAGCTCTACAGGGAAAATTGCAGGCACGTCAAATTCCTGATAGCAGACATTAGCTGCTCTGTCTAGGAATAAGTATATAATTTTTAGTAACAGTCATTTTATAAGGTCGTGGAAAACAGTACTGAATTACGTCACTTGATGTGTAGTTTTCTAAATTAGAAGAACATGCTCAAATAATCACTATTATGTTCCAGGCATTACTAGATTATATATATATAATATATGTATTTTATTATTTACTTTTTGAAAAATTTATTTTAGAGAGCGCACATGTGTGAGTGGGGGGAGGGGCAGAGGGAGAGAATCTCAAGCAGAGTGCCTGCCTAGCTCAGAGCCCAACTCAGGGTTCGACTTGGGGCTCGATATCACAACCCTGAGATCATGACCTGAGCTGAAATCAGGAGTCGGATGCTCAACGGACTGACCACCCAGGTGCCCCTATTATTAACAGAGGCTCAGAAAGGTTAAAGGTTAAGTAGAAGAGTCAGGTTTCAAGTTCACAACTCCCTAACACCAAAACCTATGCTAAATGTAGCCAGATCAAATTTAAACTTTTGGGCAAGTCAAGCCCTATGGGAAGGTAAGTGACTCAGGCACACAGCAACAGAAAGGGGATACCAGCCTAGTTTAACCTATTAGGCTCTACCGAGGCACTGACAGAATGGTTTCTAAGTTAACTATTTAAAAAATGCTAAAATAATGATGATCAGAAGAGCAGTTATCAATTGCCTATATTTATTGCAAAACCAGAAGAAAAACAGTAAGTTATTCAACTAATGTGTATCACTACTTCCCCAGGTTCTTTGGTATCTGCTCCCACAATGTTATAGTTTACTTATGGGCTTTGAATGGCTGCGATGTTAAATTTAACTGCCTCTCGCACTCAGTCATAGGGCAAAAGAGGAAAATTACCACTGCTGTATTTATATCTTGTTTCACAGACCCATGATGCCAACTTACCATTTGAACAATTGTTGACATACTGTCCCACAGCCAGTGGATTACAAATTTCTGATGTTAGCCATGTACTATCACTCATTTTGAAAGGACCAAGTCGATCCCTTCCATTGCAAGATCTGAAACAGGTGAAAGAATTAGCTAAGGGATTATTCTTTTATATCTTACAATAAAATCCAAAAGTACAAAATTAACCCTAGACCTGACAAGTCCAGTTTCTCTTTAAAAAAGTTTTTCTTTCTTAAAGAAGTTTTATCTAGTCAATAGGGCAACTGAGTGGCTACTTAGCAACTGCTTAAACAGATTTTTATTGAAAATAAAAAGGCTAGTGGTCATAAACATTTTGCTGTGGTCCTCTATTAAATTTGAACATGGGCACTAACTTACCTGTATACAACTTTTGATATTCCTTTGTCATTTCCATCAATGAGTACCCCATCCAAGCATCTAAAAATAAATGGATTTCCAATGGATTGGAAAAAGATTGGCTCATACTTCTGATATACTGTACCTATTATACAATAAGATAAAGACACAGCAACATGTAAAAATCATAAACATCATAAGGACCTTTCTCTGGAACATATACATAACATGAAAGAAATTTAATTTCTCTACCTTTTTTCTAATATTTCACCTCCAGTCTAGATTATCACATTCTCTTTGGCTACTTTCCTCCTTTGAAGAGTGCTCAATAGTAAATGGAGCGGAGGACCAACTTGTTCACACAACAAAATAAAATGTGACTATCTTGGTTAATTAAAATGTGAACACCACATTTGAGGTTCAGTTTTACAAAGTTGTGGGGTTTTTTTGTTTTGGTTTGGTTTTGCTTTTTAAAGTAGGCTGTGATTTGACATCTATTAAAAAGCCTTTTAAGAAATGTATTTTGTTAATAACCAATAAAATAATGCAGACAGAATGGGAATAAATGAGTCTGACATTCAGGTTGTTTCTCCTTTCACTGGCAATGGACTAAAGGACAAAATAAATATTTGCTGGGCCTGTCCTATGTTCCAGGCATGCTATTTTATGAAATTTGTTTCAGTATTCATTTGTTGCTGGCTTGTTCTATTTAGTCTTTACAGAGTTAGGTTAGTTGTGTAGGAGGAAACCAACTTTCTTGCTTAAGGATGTAAAATTAGAAAATGACTTTTTGAAAATATAGGTCTGACTTAAACATTCACACATTTTTGTACTACACCAAATAATATCATCTTAGTTTAACAAATAACATGCTCTCCTGAACGTTCTAGTCAATGACCTTTTGGCAAAGAAGCTGCTTTACTTTCAAAGTGTAGAAATGGCAGGAGGGTCTTTGTCCAGTGATTTATGGGTTTAAATTCTGTCTTTCCTGTTTTAACCCATACTATTTTTACCTTTAGTTACCAATTATGTAAGCCAACTGACTTATTCTCTAGTGCTTTCTAAGTAATTAATCTTATCAAAGTAGGCCATACTATAGTCCACATTTAAACATTAGCTACAAAAATTTCCTTAAAAGAAAAGTGCATTTATCCCAACAAATACTCAAGGATGCTTTCTAACACATAAAATAATTTATGGTTAATTTCCAAATCAGGATTTAAAAATCCATGGAAATCTGAGTTTCCAATTCAACCCTTTACTCGAAGGATTACAGGACCACGTATTTACTTGAACTTATATTAGTCGATAAATAGGAAACTCTTGGCAAAGCGCTAACTGTGCCATTACCAGGATACATAGATACAACCGCGCCTTTTGGTACCAATCCTCTGGTAACGAAGACACCTTTTCCCGCAGAAATCAATGAGCTAGTTGCTTGGGCAACACTGAAACCCAATGTCTTATAAAGAATTTCTTCTGGTTTAAAGGTATTTTGCTGTTCATGTCTGTATTCAAGCGGTTTCACCCTTGGATGTTGAACTGACAGTAGGTCGTGATATTTTGATTTAACAGTTTCTGGAAGCATAGTCAAGATATCTGATTGCTTATTGAAATCATTTATGAATAGAGCCTGGAAAACTTTCAGTAATGTTCCTAGGACATCTTCATCTGAGATAACTTTGTCTTTGGATTCCTCTGGAACATATCGGAGGGTCCTGAAAACAGGAAAAGTTTCTGTTCACTACCCTTCAACTGACAAAAGCCAGGCTTCATGCCTTCTGAGTCACTGGCCTTAATGATGATTATTCTCCTGTGTCTGAATACGATGAAACTAAGACGTTCAGAAAAGAGTTGTTTGGGGGTAGTTCTAGTGACCTAACTCCGGAAAATACCTACCCAAGTTAACAATAGCCAACATTTGTGAAAGCTCTAAGTGTACCAAATGCTGTTGGGTCCTTACATTCACTATCTCCTTTTTGCAGACAGGGAAACTGAGGCTTAGAGATGTTGGGGAGCTTGCCCAACATCCTAAAGCTGTTAAGTGGGAGAGCTACATAAGCCGTTTGAAACAGAGCTAGTATTTTTCCACTACATACATAGCCATTATGTGAACATCACGTAAGAATCCTCATATTGGAATGGCTCTTTTTATAGGTGTGTAATTTCAAAGACAAATTTAACATTATACACTTTGTCACATTCTCTCCAGGGAGTACCTACTTCTTTAATGGCTACATCATTTTTATTTGCATAATGGTATTTTTAATTCTTAACAAAAAGAAAGCAATTCCCGCCTCACAATTCTATAGTAAGGATGGCCCTGAATTCATTTTTCCGCCGAATGAAACTTGGGAAAAGCTCTCTGCTTATTAACTGGCTTTCAGTGGCGCTAGTGTGCCCATTTCAGTGAGCATTACGTGAACTTCTTCCAGATCACTAGCACGCCACTTACTAGAGCCGGCAACGACACTGACTCCCCGGCCACCCACGCAGCTAGATCCCTGTCTTCAGGCAAAGACTATTCTAAACCCAACACGCCGACGTGCTTTTAGTGGCATTTTGCTCGTTTTTATGCGTCAGTCCAAGCTGCTATCCTCACAGCCAAGCTGGGCTGCTTTCACCAGATAAACCTCGGTTTGGCTTCTCTAAGGAATTTCAAGCTCCTAACTATGCCTTAGCGGAGAGAAGACCACGCACTCTCACGCCGTAAGAGCTTTGTTCTTTTTCAAAAGCCTCTTCTTTTTTGCCGGGACAGAAGCCCGGGTCAGCACTGACTTCCAAAAGAGAACACGCGCCTCCGCCCGCGGGCAACGCCCGCCTCGCAAGTCTGGCAGCGCGGGGTACCATGGGAGATTAGGCCACAGGCCCCACCCTCCTAAGGCCCCCCGCCCTCGTCAGTATCCCAGCTCTCTTCGGACTCCACCAACCTCGGCCTCGCCCACTTCGGGCCCCGCCCTCTTCGGGTTCCACCCACCGCGGGCCCGCCCGCCTCGGGCCCCCGGGCCGCCAGAAGCTCCGCCCGCCTGAAGCTCCGTCCGCTTGAAGCTCCGTTCGCCGGAGGCTCCGCCCACCTAGGGCCCTCTTGCCTCCGATCCAGCGGCCCGGGTGGCGTCGTGGGGCTGAAAGAAGGTGGCCCTGCTCTGCCGGTCTCGCCCTCTCACCTCGGGTTGTGGTTTAGGTTCAGCGCGATCCAAGGAACGAAGCGGTACTTGTAACGGCGCCATCGCTGCCACAGGCCCCGCAGCAGGCGGCCGAGCATGGCTGTCCCGCGGCGCTGTGACGAAGGCAGCGCGGGAGAGGTGGGTCGCGGTCTCGGGCCCGCCCCGGCCCGGGGAGGAGCGGAGGCCACGCCGTCCCGCCCCTCCTCGCTCTCCGCCTTCAGTTCGGTGCTCCGGGGCCCTGGTACTCCCCTGGAGCCTGTTGCCGGCGGCGTCCGTGCCGCTCCTTTTTGACCCCAGCTGGCTGAATCAGAGGTGCGTAGAGCTGAGGGAAGCCCTGCCTTCCCCTTTACTTTCTCCATTCGCTCGTGTATTTACACACACACCCACTTAGGACAAGTTTAGACCCCGCTTAGTTCCAGTGGATGCAAACTACAAGAATCTTGAAAGTATCTTCACATCCCTAAGTGTTTATTAAGAAATGTGTTGGTGCCATTTCCTCAGGCCGGAAACTGCTCTCCGCTTCTTTTCCTGAGAGTGAAGGTGAAATCCTAACCACAAGTCTAAAGAAAACAGGTGGGACCTAGTGAAAATTCAGGTAAAGGCAGGTGGCTTTAGGACTAATTTGTTCAATTCCAAAAAGGAATACAAGGAGAGAAAGAATATCTGCCAAAGTCTCTATTTCACTCTAATATAATACAGGATGTTGGTAAACAATTGGCATCCTGCAGATTTACCTGATATGCTAAATGGGGTCAATTCAGTCCCAGGATGTATTAATAAATGGCATTCAAAGAAAGTGATTTTATGGTCTCTAAACTTAAAAGGCACAAAAGAACTAGTAAAATATTTACCTATAATAATATACTTTAAAAAAAGTTTTTATATATATTTCCAGTGTTTTTAAAATTTTTATCATGTAGTGTAATCATCTTTGTTGTCCATCCAGTACAAGGGACCACTTTGCGTAGACCCTATTTATTATTGATTGATGTATAATGACTTATATTAGTTTTACATGTGCAACATAATGATTCTATATTTGTATATATTGCAGAATGATCACCACAATAAATCTATTTAACATTGGTCACCATACATAGTTACATTTTTTTTCTTGTGATGAGGACTTCTAAGATCTACTCTTTTAGCAACTTTCATATATACAGTATTGTTACCTATAGTCACCACACTATACATTACATCCCCAGATCTTACTTATCTTATAACCACCCCCTACCCTCCAGCCCCTGGCAACCTTTGGCAACCATCATTCTGTTCTCTATGAGCTTGTTTTATTTTGTTTTGTTTTTTAGATTCCACATATAAATGAAATCATACGTTATTTGCCTTTCTCTGTCTTCTTTCCCTTAGCATGATACCCTCAGGGTTCATCTTTGTTGTCTCAAATGGCAAGGTTTCCTTTTTAATGGCTGAGTAATATTCCATTGTATGTGTCTATATATGTGTGTGTGTGTGTGTGTGTGTGTATACATATATACATACCATGATTTCTTTATCCATTCATCCATTGATGGACACTTCAGTGGTTTCCATGTCATGCCTGTTGTAAATAGTGTTGCAGTGAACATAGGGGTGCATATATCTTTTCTAGTAAGTGTTCTCATTTTCTTTGGATAAATACCCAGCTGTAGAATTCCTGGATCATATAGTAGGTCTGTTTTTAATTTTTTTAGAAGATTTTATTCATTTATTTGTCAGAGAGTGAGAGAGCAAGAGAGCATGCAAGCAGGGGGAGTGACAGGCAGAGGGAAAAGCAGACTCCCTGCTGAGCAAGGAGACCACTGCCGAACTCCATCCCAGCACCCTGGGATAACGACCTGAGCTGAAGGCAGATGCTTAACTGACTGAGTCACCCAGATATCCCTATTTTTAATTTTTTGCCAACTCTTGTTATTTCTTGTCTTTTTCAGAATAGCCATTCTAACAGGTGTGAGGTGATACTTCATTGTGGCTTTGATTTCAGTTTTCCTGAAGATTAGTGATGTTGAGCATCTTTTCATGTGTCTGTTGGCCATATGTATATCTTCTTTGGAAAAAATGTCTTCTCGGGTCTTCTGCCAATTTTTTAAATTGGATTGTGTTTTTTTTTTTTCTCTGTTGAGTTGTAGGATTTCTTTATATATTTTGGATATTAACCCCTTATCAGATATATGATTTGCAGAAATTTTCTCCCATTCCATAGGTTGCCTTTTCATTTTGTTGTTGGTTTCCTTTGCCGTGCAGAAGCTTTTTACTTTGATGTAGTCCCACTATTTATTTTTACTTTTGGTGTTAGATGAAATAAAACAGTTATTGTGAAGACTGATGTCCAGGAGCTTACCACCTGTATTTTCCTCATCGCCTAGGAGTTTGTTTTATGGTTTCAGGCCTTAAATTCAAGTCTTCAATCCATTTTGAGTTCATTTTTGTGTATGGTGTAAGATAGTAGGCCAGTTTCATTCTTTTGCTTGAGGCTGCCCGCTTTTTCCACCACTATTTGTTGAAGAGACCATCTTTTCCCCGTTGTATATTCTTGGCTCCTTTGTCATAAATTATTTGACCATGTAAATACAGGTTTATTTCTGGACTCTGTATTCTCTTCCATTTATCTGTCTGTTTATATGCTAACGCTATACTATTTGGTTACTAGAGCTTTATAATATACTTTGAAATCAGGGAGCATGATCCCTCTAGATTTGCTCATCTTTGTGAAGATTGCTTTGGCTGTTTGGGGTCTTTTGTGGTTCTATATGAATTTTAGGATTACTTGTTCTAGTTCTGTGAAAAATACCATTGAAATTTCGAAAGGAGTTGCACTGAATCTTTGGATTGCTTTGAGTAGTATGGACATTTTAACAGTATTAATTCTTCCAGTCCATGAACATGGAATATCTTTCCATTTATTTGTGTCTTCTTCACTTTCTTTCGTTAATGTCTTACAGTTTTCAGGGTACAGGTCTTTCACCTCCTGGGTTAAATTTATTTCTGTGTATTTTATTCTCCCCCCCCCCCCGGGGAAGGTGGGGGTGGGGTGGAGGGAAGGAGAGAGAGAGAATCTTTTTTTTGGGGGGTGGAGGGAGAGAATCTTAAGCAGGCTCCATGACCACCAGTGTGGAGCCCAATGTGGCACTCCATCTCATGACCCAGAGATTATGACCTGAGCCAAAATCAAGAGTCCTACACTTAACCGACTAAGCTACCCAGGTGCCCCTGTATTTTATTCTTTCTGATGCAATTGTAAAGGAGATTGTTTTCTTTTTTCTTTTTTTTTAAAGATTTTATTTATTTATTTGAGACAGAGAGAATGAGAGACAGAGAGCATGAGAGGGAAGAGGGTCAGAGGGAGAAGCAGACTCCCTGCCGAGCAGGGAGCCCGATGCGGGGACTCGATCCCAGGACTCCAGGATCATGACCTGAGCCAAAGGCAGTCGCCTAACCAACTGAGCCACCCAGGTGCCCCAAGGAGATTGTTTTCTTAATTTCTCTTTCTGATAGTTCATCATTAGGGTATAGAACCACAGATTTTGTATACTGATTTTTTACCCTGTAACATTACTGAGTTTGTTCATTAGTTCCAACAGTTTTTTGGTAGAGTCTTTAGGGTTTTCTAGATGTATTATCTGTACATAATATCATGTAATGTGCAAATAGTGACAGTTTTACTTCTTTTTCAATGTGAATGTCTTTATTTGTTTCTTTTCTAATTGCTTTGGCTAGGACTTCCAGTACTATGTTAAATTTAAATTTAAGGTATTGAAATTACTTTTTAGTTACCTAAGCTATTCATAAAAAACAACATTCTCCTGGTAATAAATAGAAACATGGAAGATAAGACTAAAATCTCCTTTAACCACACCCTGTGACTTGTACTTACTCCAGTCCTGGTCCTCACCTGGTCTCAGAAGTTATCAGGCTGATGTGTTTTCTGCAAATCTTAGTTCTATGTATTTATATACCTGTGTATATTCCTACAGAAAATCATAGAAATATGTGTGAGTGTTTTTAAACTACTGTAAATATCTGCAACTTCTTTTATTCAGAAATATATTTTGGAGTCTCCCCATGTTAGTTTGTATAATTCTACTTTATTATTCTGTGTATTTCTAAGGTTTTACCATCAAGTTTAATATTTACTATAATTTTCTGGTAGGTATACTTTATGAGTTTAAAAAGTTCTAGTTTTGGTTTGTCAAGAATTTAATTTTAAATGGTGAATATCACATGCTTTTCTGCTATTTATTGAGATGATCACATAATTTCTCTATGTTCTTCTGTTAATGTAGTGAATTATAATGACACATTGTCAAATGTCGCACCATCCTTGAAGTCTTGAGATAACTCATATATGAGTAACACTTTGGTCATACCCTATAGGTTTTTATATGCTTTTGTTGTCTCACATTTATTTTGAAGTGTGTTTTAAATTTTTCAGCCTCATAGCTTATTTGTAGTTTTGTTTTCAGGTTTTGGTGTTAGGCTTATGTTGACCTCATAAAATGTGTTGAGAAGTGTTCTCTACTTTCTAAAACACCCAAAAATTTGTATATGAGTACTCTTTTTCCTTCCTTGAATGTTGATAGAATTCACCAGTGAAACCGTTGGGCTTGTAGTTTTCTTTGATAATGAATTCATTTTTTTAATTGAAGTACAGTTGTCATACAATATTATTCTCAGGTGTACATAGTGATTCAACATTTATATACATTGGGAAGTGATCACCATTATAAGTCTAGCTACCATCTGTCACCATACGAAGTTGTTACATTATTATCATTTATATTTCCTATAGTGTACATTGCATTCCCATCTTATTTATTTTATAACTGAGAAGTCTGTACCTTTTATCTCCTTTCCTTATTTTGCCCATTTCCCCTGTGGCACCACAAGATTATTGTCTGTATCTATGAGTCTGTTTCTGTTTTTTTTTTGTTTTGTTTTTAGGCTCCCCATATAAGTGAAATCATTTGATAGTTGTCTTTCTCTGTCTGACTCAACTTCACTTAGCATAATACCCTCTGGGTCCATCCATGTTGTCCCAAATGGCAAGGTTTCATTTTTTTAAATGGCTGAATAGTATTCCATTGTATATTTTTATACCATATATTCTTTATCCATTCACCTATTGATAGACCCTTAAGTTGTTTCCATATCTCTGCTGTTGTAAGTAATGTTGCAGTGAACAAGGGGATTCATATATTTTTTCTAGTTAGTGCTTTTGTTTTCTTCAGTAATACCCAGCTGTGCAATTGCTGGATTGTATGGTATTTCTATTTTTAATTTTTGGGGGAACCTCCAGACTATCCATTGCAGCTGCACCATTTTGCATTCCCACCAACAGTACCCAAGTTTTCCCTTTTTTGTACATCTTTGCTGACCTTGTTATTTCTTGTCTTTGATACTCACCATTCTGACAGGTATGAGGTGATATCTCACTGTAGTTTTGGTTTGAATTTCACTGAAGATTAGTGATGTTGAACATCTTTTCATGTGTCTGTTCGCCATCTGTATGTATTCTTTGGAGTAATGTCTATTTAGGTTCTCTATCCATTTTCAATTGGATTTTTTTTTTTGATAGAGTTGTATGAGTTCATTTTTTTTTTTTTTAAGATTTGTTGTTGTTGTTGTTTGTTTGACAGAGAGAGACACAGCGAGAGAGGGAACACAAGCAGAGGGAGTGGGAGAGGGAGAAGCAGGCTTCCCGCTGAGCAGGGAGTCCGATGTGGGGCTCGATCCCAGGACCCTGGGATCATGACCCAAGCCAAAGACAGACACTTAATGACTGAGCCACCCAGGCGCCCCTGTATGAGGTCTTTATATATTTTGGATATTAACCCCTTATCTGTTTTATCAGTTGCAAATGTCTTCTCTCATTTAGTAGATAGGGTACATTTCATTCTGTTGATGGTTTCCTTCCAGTTTTGAAGGAGTGGCTTTATGCAGAAGGTATCCTGTCAGGTCCAGTTGTGCGACCCCACCCCCCAACCCCTCATTACTTGAGCCAGGTGCCCTAGTGGTCTCCCCTGTTTGGGCTGCAGGTACCCTCCTGTTGTAGCTGGGTTGCACTTGGTGTGGACTCACTGGTGTGCAGGGCTGTTCCCCAGTGCAGCTTTCTGTGAAGCCTAGCCACGTCAGCTGTGGATGTGCCTGTGGATGTGGATGTGCAGCTTCTGTGAAGCCTAGCTACGTCTGGCTGAGAGTCCAGGCCATAACTGCTGTGAGCATGCTCATGTGCAGGGTTGGCTCCTCATGCAGTTGGCTGTGAAGTCCTGGAGCAACAGCTGGTGGGCATGTGTGTGGATGGGATAGGCCTCCCGTGTGGTTGGCGGTGAGGTCCGGCTGTGACTATCGCAGGTCCTCTCGTGTTCGGCTCTTTCCCCTGGGATGGAGGTTGCTTGGCGGGGATGGGGTAATGGGGAGACTGGGACTCTGGGACAGCCGCCTCCACGTCCAGGTGTAGCCAGGTGGGAACAGCTTTGGGGGGTGCCAGGCTGGAGCAGGCAAGTTGGGCTGGTGAAGTCTGCAGAGGGAGGCTGCGGCCAGATGATTGGTGCTAGCGCAGTAGGTAGAGTGTTAGAAATGGCTGCTGCCAGGCTGGGCCAGCTGGGGAGAAGGGAAATGAATAAAAAAGTGTCTGTTAACACTATACTCTTTGGAGAATGTTCTAACATCCCTGCCCCTGTGGCGCATGTCCTAAAATTGGTGAATGGATCTCCTTTCCGTGTAAGCCAGGTGCTTGTCCAACTGCTGCCTCTGCTCTGGAACTGGGACCGAGTGACATTATGCACCTGTCCTTTAAGTGTCCTACTGCCTTCTGGGTCTCCCATATGTAAGCACCACTGGCTTTCACAGCCGTTTGTAATGGGGACTCATTTTTCCCATGCATGTTTCTTGACTGGGGATCCAGATGTGGGGCTTGGACCCCTTGTTCCTCTTTGAGGGCCTGTATGTTTGTGCTATCCCTCTGCAGGAGATCACTGTGCAGGGGCTGTGGGTCCTGACTAGATCACATCTCTGCCCCTCCCACCAACTTGAATGTGGCTTTATATCTGTAGTTGTATAAGATCTGTTCTGGTTGTCTTCAGTTTGTCTTCAGAGATAGTTGTTTTGTATGTAGTTGGTGATGTTGGTATGTCCATGGGAGGAAGTTAACTCAGGATCTTCCTACTTTGCCATCTCGCTCCCTCCTCCTGAATTCAATTTCTTTGAAAGATATAGTGCTATTGAAAATTTCTGTTTCATCTTCTTTCAAGTTTAGTAAGATATTTTTCATTGAATTTGTTCATTTAATCTGGCAAATTGGTTGGCATAAAGTTTTCATAAATACAGTCTTATTGTCCCTTTAACGTCTATATTATCTATAGTGAGAACCCCATTTTCATTTCTGATTTTGGTGGTTGGTGTTTCCTTTCTCGTTGTAACTGGGAGTTTTCTGTTTTTTTCAAAGAAAGATTTTGGCTTTATTAATTTTCTCTTCTGTTTGTCTTTTTTCTATTTTGTTAATTTCTGTTCTGTATTATTTTATACATTCTACTTTCTTTGGTTTTACTCTTTTTTGAGCTTCATAAGTAGAACCTTACATCACTGATTTTAGATCTTTTTTTCTTTTTTGTTTCATGTTTTTATTTAAATTCCACTTAGTTAACATATAGTGGGATATTAGTTTCAGGAGTAGAATTTAGTGATTTATCACTTACATAAAACATCCAGTGCTCATCACAACAAGTGCTCTCCTTAATAACCATCACCCATTTAGCCCATCCCCCTGCCCATCTCCCTTCTAGTGACCCTCAGTTTGTTCTCTGTAGGTCAGGGTCTTGTGTTTTGTTTTTAAGATTTTATTTATTTATTTATTTATTTAAGAGCTAGAGAAAGAGAGAGAGTGAGGGGAGAGGAGCAGAGGGGGAGGGAGAGAGAGGGGGAAAATAATTTTAAGCAGACTGCGCTGAGCACAGAGCCCAGTGTGGGGCTCGATCTCATGACCCTGAGATCATGACCTGAGCTGAAACCAAGAATCCAACGCTTAACTGATTGAGCCATGTCCCGAGTCTGTTTTATGGTTTACCTCTCTCTCTTTTTTTCTCTCTATGTTCATCTGTTCTGTTTCCACATATGGGTGAAATCATATGACATTTATCTTTGTCTGACTGACTTGTTTCGCTTAGCATAATACACTCTAGCTCTATCCACATCATTGCAAATGGCGAGATTTCATTCTTTTTTATGGCTGAGTAACATTCCTGTGTGTGTGTGTGTGTGTACATACACCACAACTTCTTTATCCATTCATCTGTCAGTGGGCATTTGGGCTTTTTCCATAATTTGGCTATTGTTGATAATGCTGCTATAAACATTGGGATACATGTGTCCCTTAAAATCAGTATTTTTGTATTTTTTTTTTTTAAAGATTTTATTTATTTATTTGAGAGAGAGAGACTGAGAGAGAGAGCACACATGAGAGGGGGGAGGGTTGGGAGGGTCAGAGGGAGAAGCAGACTCCCTGCCGAGCAGGGAGCCCGATGCGGGACTCGATCCAGGGACTCCAGGATCATGACCTGATCCGAAGGCAGTCGCTTAACCAACTGAGCCACCCAGGCGCCCAGTATTTTTGTATCTTTTGGGTAAATATCTAGTAGTCCAATTGCTGGATTGTAGGGTAGTTCTCTTTTTAACTTTTTGATGAACCTCTATACTGCTTTCCAGAGTGGCTGCACCAGTTTGCATTCCTACCAATAGTGTGAGAGGGTTTCCCTTTCTCTGCATCCTCGCCAAGATCTGTTGTTTCCTGACTTGTTAATTTTACCCATTCTCACCAGTGTGAGGTGGTATCTCGTTGTGGTATTGATTTGTATTTCCCTTATGATGAGTGATGTTGAGCATCTTTTCATGTGTCTGTTAGTTGTCTGGATGTCTTCTTTGGAGAAATGTGTGTTCATGTCTTCTGCCCAGTTCTTTACTGGATTATGTGTTTTACTGGGTGTTGAGTTTGGTAAGTTCTTTATAGGTTTTGGATACTAACCCTTTTTTTTTTTTTTTAAGTTTTTTATAGTTTCATTGATTGTTTCCTTCGCTGTGCAGAAGCTTTTTATCTTGATGAAGTCCCAGTAATTCATTTTTGCTTTTGTTTCCCTTGCCTCTGGAGACATAGCTAATAAGAAGTTGCTGTGGCCGAGGTCAAAGTGGTTGCTGCCTTTGTTCTCCTCTAGGATTTTGATGGTTTCCTGTCTCACATTTAGCTCTTGAATCTGTTTTGAATTTATTTTTGTATATGGTGTAATAAAGTGGTCCAGTTTCATTCTGCATGTGGCTGTCCAGTTTTCCCAATACCATTTGTTGAAGAGACTGTTTTTTTCCCACTGGATATTCTTTCCTGCTTGTTGAAGATCAGTTGACCATATAATTGTGGGTCCATTTCTGGTTTTCTGTTCTGTTTTGTTGATCTATGTGTCTGTTTTGTGCCAGTACCATACTGTCTTGATCACTACAGCTTTGTAATACAGCTTAAAGTCTGGAATCATGATGCCTCCAGCTTTGCTCTTCTTTTTCAACATTCCTATGGCTCTTCGGGATCTTTTTTGATTCTATACAAATTTTAGGATTGTTTGTTCTAGGTCTGTGAAAAATATTGGTGGTATTTTGATAGGGATTGCATAAAATGTGTGGATTGCTTTGGGTAGTATAGACAATTTAACAACATTTGTTCTTCCAATCAATGGCATAGAATGTTTTTCCATTTCTTTGTGTCCTCTTCAATTTCTTTCACAAATGTTCTATAGTTTTCAGAGTACAGATCCTTTACCTCTTTGGTTAGGTTTATTCCTAGGTATCTTACGGTTTTTGGTGTAATTGTAAATGGGATTGATTCCTTGATTTCTCTTTCTGCTGCTTCATTACTGTTGTATGGAAATGCAATATTTCTATATATTGATTTTGGTTTTTGTTGTTGTTTTGGGTTGTTTTGGTTTGTCAGTTTTTCTTTAATGATGAATACAAAAGTTTTTCACATCTAAACTTTAAGCATGGCAAATAGTTTCTTCCTAGATTCATTGTCTCAAAATCCATTTAGTTATTCTACCCTTTGGAGAGGGTGGGGGAAATATGATTAAAATTTCCCCATCTATACAAGTCTTACTGTGTTCTTTTTTTAAATTTAAATTCAGTTAATTAACATATAATGCATTATTAGTTTCAGAGGTAGATGTCAGTGATAATACCCAGTGCTCATTATATCACGAACCCTCTTTAATGTTCACCACCCTGTTACCCCATCCTCCTATCCCCTCCCCTCCAGCAACCCTCAATTTGTTTCCTATGATTAAGACTCTCTTATGCTTTGTCTCCCTCTATGATTTCATCTTGTTTTATTTTTTTCTCTCTTCCCCTATGATCCTCTGTTTTGTTTCTTAAATTCCACATATGAGTGAGATCATATGATTATTGTCTTCCTCTGACTTGTTTTGCTTAGCATAGTACCCTCTAGTTCCATCCATGCCATTGCAAATGGTAAGATTTCATTTTTTGATGGCTGAGTTGTATTCCATTGTGTGTATGTATATGTATGTATGTGTGTATGTATATGTGTGTGTGTGTGTGTATACACATACATATTACATCTTCTTTATCCATTCATCTGTCGATGGACATCTGGGCTCTTTCCATAGTTTGGCTATTGTGGACATTGCTGCTATAAATATTGGGGTGCATGTGCCCCTTAGGATCACTACATTTGTATCTTTGGGGTAAATACCCAGTAGTGCAATTGCTGGGTCATAGGTAGCTCTATTTTCAACTTTTTGAGGAACCTCCATACTGTTTTCCAGAGTGGCTGCACCAGCTTGCATTCCCACCAACGATGTAGGAGGGTTCCCCTTTCTCCACATCCTTGCCAACATCTGTCGTTTCCTGAATTGTTAATTTTAACCATGCTGACCAGTGTGAGGTCATATCTCATTGTGGTTTTGATTTGTATTTCCCTGATGCCTAGGGATGTTGAGCATTTTTCCATAGATCTGTTGGCCATTTGTATGTCTCTGGAGAAATACCTGTTCATGTCTTCTGCCCATTTCTTGATTGGATTATTTGTTCTTTGGGTGTTGAGTTTGATAAGTTCTTCATAGATTTTGGATACTAGCCCTTTATCTGATAAGACATTTGCAAATATCTTCTCCCGTTCTGTCAGTTGTCTTTTGGTTTTGTCAACTGTTTCCTTTGCAAACGCTTTTTATCTTGATAAGTCCCAATAGTTCATTTTTACCTTTGTTTCCCTTGCCTTTGGAGATGTGTCTAGGAAGAAGTTGCTGTGGCTGAGGCCTGTGTTCTCCTCTAGGATTTTGATGGATTCCTGTCTCACATTTAAGTCTTTCATCTATTTTGAGCCTATTTTTGTTTATGGTGTAAGGAAATGGTCCAGTTTCATTCTTCTGCATGTGGCTGTCCAATTTTCCCAACACCATTTGTTGAAGAGACTGTCTTTTTTTCATTGGATATTCTTTCCTAATTTGTTCAAGATCAGTTGACCATAAAGTTGAGGGTCCATTTCTGGGTTTTCTTTTCTGTTGCATTGACCTGTGTGTCTGTTTTTGTGCCAGTACCATACTGTCTTGATGGTTACGGCTTTGTAATAGAGCTTGAAGCCCGGGATTGTGATGCCACCAGCTTTGCTTTTCTTTTTCAACATTCCTCTGGCTGTTCGGGTTCTTTTTTGGTTCCATAGAAATTTTAGGATTATTTATTCCAGCTCTGTAAAAAAAGTTGATGGTTTTTTGATAGGGATTGTATTGAATGTGTAGATTGCTTTGGGTAGCATAGACATTTTCACAATATTTGTTCTTCCAGTCCATGAACATAGACTGTTTTTCCATTTCTTTGTGTCTTCCTCGATTTCTTTCATGTGTATTCTATAGTTTTCTGAGTACAGATCCTTTGCCTCTTTGGTTAGGTTTATTCCTAGGTATCTTATGGTTTTGGGTACAATTATAAATGGGATCAATTCCTTAATTTCTCTTTCTTCTGTCTCATTTTTATTGTATAGAAATGCACCTGATTTCTATGCATTGATTTTATATCCTGCCACTTCGCTGAATTCCTGTGTGAGTTCTAGCAATTTTGGGGTGGAGTCTTTTGGGTTTTCCACATAGAGTATCATGTCATCTGCAAAGAGTGAGAGTTTGACTTCTTTGCTGATTCTGATGCCTTTTATTTTTTTGTGTTGTCTGATTGGCTAGTCTGAGGCTAGGACTTCTAGTACTGTATTGAACAACCATGATGATAGTGGACATCCCTGCCATGTTCCCGACCTTAGGGGGAAAGCTCTCAGTTTTTCCCCATTGAGAATGATATTCACTGTGGGTTTTTTATAGATGGCTTTTATGATTTGAGGTGTGTACCCTCTGTCCCTACACTGTGAAGAGTTCTAATCAAGAAAGGATACAGTACTTTGTCCAGTGCTTTTTCTGCCTCTCCTGAGAGGATCATATGGTTCTTGTCCTTTTTCTTATTAATGTAGTGTATCACATTGATTGATTTGCAGATGTTGAACCACGCTTACAGCCCAGGAATAAGTCCTACTTGGTCCTGGTGAATAATCTTTTTAATGTACTGTTGGGTCCTATTAGTGGTATCTTGGTGAGAATTTTGGCATCCATGTTCATCAGGGATATTGGTCTATAATTCTCCTTTTTGGTGGGGTCTTTGTCTGGTTTTGGGATCAAGGTAATGCTGGCCTTATAGAACGAGTTTGGGAGTTTTCCTTCCATTTCTATTTTTTGAAACAGCTTCAGAAGAATAGGTATTAATTCTTAATGTTTGGTAGAGTTCCCCAGGGAAGCCAAATGGCCCTGGACACTTGTTTGTTGGGAGATTTTTGATTACTGCTTCAATTTCCTTGCTGGTTATGGGTCTGTTCAGGTTTTCTATTTCTTTCTGTTTCAGTTTTGGTAGTTTATAAGTTTCCAGGAATACATCCATTTCTTCCAGATTGCCCAGTTTGTTGGCATGTAGTTTACTCATATTATGTTCTTATAATTGTTTGTATTTCTTCGGTGTTGGTTGTGACCTCTCCTCTTTCATTCATGATTTTATTTATTGGAGTCCTTTCTCTTTTCTTTCTGGTAAGTCTGGGTAGGACTTTATCGATCTTATTAATTCTTTCAAAGAAACAGCTTCTAGTTTTGTTGATCTGTTCTACTGTTCTTTTGGTTTCTGTTTCATTGATTTTTGCTCTAATCTTTATTATTTCCCTTCTGCTGGGTTTAGGCTTTATTTTCTGTTCTTTCTCCAGCTCCTTTAGGTATAAGGTTAGTTTATGTATTTGAGACCTTTCTTGTTTCTTAAGGCTTGTATTGTTATATTCTTCTGTCTTAGGACCTCCTTTGGTACATCTCAAAGGTTTTGAACAATTGTGTTTTCATTTTCATTTGTTTCCATGAATTTTTTAAATTCTTTTTTAATTTCCTGGTTGACCCATTCATTCTTTAGTAGGATGTTCTTTAGCCTCCATGTATTTGAGGTTTTTTTTCCAAATTTCCCCTTGTGATTGAGTTCCAGTTTCAAAGCTTTGTGGTCTGAAAATATGCAGGGAATGATTCCAATCTTTGGTACTGCTTGAGACCTGATTTGTGACCCAGTATGTGATCTATTCTGGAGAATGTTCCATGTGCACTTGAGAAGAATGTGTATTCTGTTACTTTAGGATGGAATGCTCTGAATGTATCTGTGAAGTCCATCTGGTCCGTTGTGTCATTCAAAGCCCTTGTTTCCTTGTTGATCTTCTGCTTAGATGATCTGTCCATTGCAGTGAGTAGGGTGTTAAAGTCCCTTACTAGTATTGCATTATTATCAATGTGTTTCTTTAATTTTGTTATTAATTGGTGTATATAATTGGCTGCTTCCATGGTAGGGGCATAAATATTTAGAATTGTTAGATCTTCTTGTTGGATAGACCCTTTAATTATGATACAGTATCCTTCCTCATCTCTTATTACAGTCTTTGGTTTAAAATCTAATTTCTGATATAAGGATTGCTACCCCAGCTTTCTTTTGATGTCCATTAGCATAGTAAATGGTTTTCCACCCCCCTCACTTTCAATCTGGAGGTGTCTTTGGGCCCAAAATGAGTCTCTTGCAGACAGCATATCGATGGGTCTTGCTTTTTTTTCTAATCTGATACCTGTGTCTTTTGATTGGGGCTTTTAACCCATTTACATTCAGAGTAACTACTGAAAGATATGAATTTAGTGCCACTGTATTTCCTGGAAAGTCACTGTTTCTGTAAATTGTCTCTATTCCTTTCTGGTCTGTGTTACTTTTGGGCTGTCTTTTCTTTTAAAGGATCCCCTTTAATATTTCTTGCAGGGTTGATTTAGTGATCACAAATTCTTTTAGTTTCTCTTTGTCCTGGAAGCTTTTTATCTCTCCTTCTATTTTGAATGACATCCTTGCTCGATAAGGTATTCTTGGCTGTGTATTTTTCTTATTTAGCACCCTGAATATATCATGCCAGTCCTTTCTGGCCTGCCAGGTCTCTGTGGATAGGTCTGCTGCCAGTCTAATGTTTGTACCATTGTAGGTTATGGACCTCTTGTTCCAAGCTGCTTTAAGGATTTTCTCTTTGTCTCTGAGACTCATAAGTTTTACTATTATATGTTGGTTGTTGACCTATTTTTATTGATTTTGAGGAGGGTTCTCTGTGCCTCCTGGACTTGGATGCCTGTTTCCTTCCCCAGGTTAGGGAAGTTCTCTGCTATAATTTGCTCCAGTATACCTTCTGCCCTTCTCTCTCTCTCCCCTTCCTCTTCTTCTGGGATCCCAATTATTCTAATATTGTTTTGCTTTATGCTATCACTTATGTTATGAGTTCTCCCCTCATGATCCAGTAGTTGTTTATATTTCTTTTTTTTAATCTATTTAAATGTTATATTTGCCTCCCACTAATAAACCTTTATTTCACTCAAACTGAGCAATAAATCTTCCACACTGAAGTATCTTCCTTGCCCAATTAATCCAAAGGAAAAAAACTGAAATGATTAGTAAAGAAAAATGTAGGGACTAACACACCCTTTTAATATATTTTTAAATATTTTTAAGGTTTAAAAAGTGTTTAAAGTTTGTAATTCCTAGTAGGAAAACATTATCTGAATGAATACCCTAATGGCAAACCACTATAGAATGTTTCAGCTGCATGTGGGGCAGAGGGGTAGGGATTCTCTTCACAGCACCTCAGCTTTCTTCATGAGAGGGTCAGAGGTACACTGGTTTATATTATTGCGACATCCATTAGGTGATCGTTGCTTTTTCTTCAGCAAGGGCTTTATTTGTCAGAAGGGCATTATGCTTGACCTCCAAATTTGGCTGACAATTTACTGATGAGATTCATAACCTTTGAATTGCTCTGATATTTTGACATATTCGCTGGGTTCTGGGCCACATCCTGGAAGGTCACCATAATGTCTGGATCCTGCATGGCTGCGAGAACCCCTGGATCACTAAGAATTTCATTGAGCCCAGGCATTCCTGCCATTCCAGGCATCCCCCCTGCCATTCCAGGCATTCCTCCAGGAAAATTACCAGGCATTCCCCCAGGAAAGCCACCTGGGAAAGAGCCATACTGAGCTCCTGATTG
The DNA here is from genome assembly GCF_002201575.2 of Neomonachus schauinslandi. Classification (NCBI taxonomy): domain Eukaryota; kingdom Metazoa; phylum Chordata; class Mammalia; order Carnivora; family Phocidae; genus Neomonachus; species Neomonachus schauinslandi. The sequence continues at coordinate 39,584,891 of NC_058409.1, read as the reverse complement.
TCGTCTGGCTTCTTCCTCCCTCTGGGCTCTCTTATGTTCTTCCTGAGCCTTCTTAACCCTTTCTGTTCTTTCTTTGATCTCTTGCTCTTCACGTTTTCACTCATAACTTTCTCCGATGTTCAGCAATTTTCTGGGCCCCCTTCTTTCCGCATTGCACTAGCATCTTCATCGTAATCCAGTTTACAAGCAAGGGCAAGATCATGTGCTGCTTCTTCCCAATGGCCCAGAAGTCTGTGTGCTTTCCCTCGCCACTTATAAGGCTGAGCTGAATCAGGATTTATTTCAATAGCTCTGTCACAGTCTCAAATGGCAGCTTTTGGCTTCTGTAATTTGATGAAGACACTGGCTCTCTTGGCATACAGAATGGCCAAGCAAGGATTCAGTTTGATGGCATCTGTGAACAAGTCAATGGCTTTCTGTAGTTCACCATCATTTAGGGCATCAGTGGCAGCCACTTTTTTATCATTTGCCTGATCCATCATTTCCTCAGTTATCTCTACATTTTCATCTCCCATTTCTTGAGGGGCATCAGTATCTGGTTCAATCACACCTTCATTGTCAATTTCTAGATCACTTTCCTCACTTGATGGTTCGTCTGTCTTCATGTTTTCCTCCACCTTCTTACTGTTTTTTCTACCTTCATATTGTCTTCTGATAGAGTTTTATGAGTGGCAGGTGGTATTTTACCCCCCATGCTCTCCACCCACTCCCACAGGAAGCGCATTTCCTCGGTGTGCAGACGCTTGGATCCTGCTTACACATTTTCACGAAGGCCTGAAGTTCGCTCACTTTGCGGGGGTCCATGGTCCAGAGGCGGTGGCAGGCGGCAGGCGAGGCTGAGGTTGCGGCCCGATTCCAGGCCTGGGTACTAGCTCAGTGTGATCGTGTGGAAGGGGGCCATTTATATTTCTTTTTCTCAGCTTTATTCTCCATCATTTGGTCTTCTATATCACTAATTCTTTCTTCTGCCTCATTTATCCCAGCAGTTAGAGCCTCCATTTTTTATTGCATCTCATTAATAGCCTTTGTGATTTCGACTTGATTAGATTTTAGTTCTTTTATTTCTCCAGAAAGGGCTTCTCCAGTGTCTTCTTTGCTTTTTTCAAGCCCAGCTACTATCTTTATAATTGTTATTTTGAACTTTAGTTCTGACATCTTACTTCTATCCATACTGATTAGGTCCCTGACAGTACTGCCTCTTGTTCTCTTTTTTGAGGTGAGTTTTTCCGTCTTGTCATTATTGCAGAAAGTGGTCGCTTTTCTATTTGTAGAGTTGCAGCAATTCTTTTCTTAGTTCTCTGGTTGAGTTCACAGGTGTTCAGAATGATTTGGTAGCTATCTAGCTGAATTCCTGGGACCAGACAAAACTAAGGTCTACTACTCCTCTGCCATCTTGGATTTTCCTTCTGTATGTTGATTTTGTGTCTGCAACTTTACTGAATTTGTGTATCAATGCTGGCAATTTTTTGGTGGAGTCTTCCAGGTTTTCTTCATAGTATATCATGTTGTCTGCAAATAGTGAAGGTTTGACTTCTTCCTTGCCAATTTGGATGCCTTGTATTTCTTCTTCCTGTCTGATTGTGAGGCTAGGACTTCCAGTACTGTGTTAAATAACAGTGGTGAGAGTGGACATCCCTGTCTTGTTCCTGACTGTAGAGAAAAAGCTCTCAGTTTTTCCCTATTGAGAATGATATTAGCTCTGGGTATTTTATATATGGCTTTTATGATGTTGAGATATGTTCCCTATATCCCTACTTTTTTGAGGGTTTTTATCAAGAATGGATGCTATACTTTGTCAAATGCTTTTTTTGCATCTATTGGAAGGATCATGTGGTTCTTACCCTTTCTTTTATTCATGTGGTGTATCATGTTGATTGATTTGCGAATATTGAATCACCCTTGCAGTCGAGGAATAAATCCCACTTGACTGTGGTGAATGATTCTTTTCATGAAGGGATTCGATTTGCTAGTATTTTGTTGAGAATTTTCATATTCATTTTCATCAGGGATATTAGTCTGTAATTCTCTTTTTTAGTGGAGTCTTTGTCTGGTTTTGGAATCAGGGTAATGCTGGCCTTGTAGAAAGAGTTTGGAAGTTTTCCTTCTATTTCTGTCTTTTGGAACATTTTGGAAGAATAGGTATTAACTCTTCTTTAAATGTCTGGTAGAATTCCCCTGGGAAGCCATCTGCTCCTGGAGTTTTGTTTGTTGGGAGACTTTTGTTTACTGATTCAATTTCTTTGCTGGCTATTGGTCTGTTCAAGTTTTCTGTTTCTTCCATTTTTAGTTTTGGTAGTTAATATGTTTCTAGGAATTTATGCATTTCTTCCAGATTGCCTAATTTGTTGGCATATAATTTTTCATAATATTCTCTTATAATTGTATTCCTGTGCTGTTGGTTGTTATCTCTCCCTTTTCATTCATGATTTTAACTATTTGGGACCTTTCTCTTTTCTTTTTGGTAAGACTGGCTAGGGGGTTATCAATTGTATTGATCTTTCAGAGAACCAGCTCCTGATTTCATTGGTCTGTTCTACTGGTTTTTGTTTGTTTCTATATCTTTTATGTATGCTCTAATCTTTATTATTTCCCTTCTTCTCCTGGCTTTAGGCTTCATTTGTTCTTTTTCTTTTTTTTTTTTTTAAAGATTTTATTTATTTATTCATGACAGACAGAAAGAGAGGCAGAGGGAGAAGCAGGCTCCCAAGGAGCAGGGAGCCCGATGTGGGACTCGATCCCAGGACCCTGAGATCATGACCTGAGCTGAAGGCAGACGCTTAACCATCTGAGCCACCCAGGCGCCCCATTTGTTTTTTTTCTAGCTCCTATAGATGTAAGGTTAGGTTGTGTATTTGAGAGTTTTATTGCTTCTTGAGGAAGGACTGTATTGCTATATACTTTCCTTTTATGACTGCTTTTGCTGCCTCCCAAAGGTTTTGGACTCTCCTGTTTTCACTACTGTTTGTTTCCATCTATTTTTAAAGTTTCTTCTTTAATTTCCTCGTTGACCCATTCATTCTTAGAGAACATAGGATGTTCTCTAACCTCTGTGTATTTGTGGTCTTTCCACATTTTTTCTTGTCATTGACTTCAAGTTTCATAACATTGTGGTCAGAAAATGTGCACAGTATAATCTCAGTTTTTTTTGTACTTGTTGAGGTCTGATTTGTGACCCAGTATGTAATATTCTGGAGAATGCCCCATGTGCACTCGAGAAGAATGTGTATTTTCCTGCTTTAGGATGAGATGTTTCGAATATGTCTGTTAAGTCCGTCTGGTCCACTGTGTCATTCAATGCCATTGTTTCCTTGTTGATTTTCTGCTTAGATGATATAGCCATTGCTGTAAATGGGGTGTTAAAGTCCCCTTCTCTTTTTTTTAAATTTTATTTTATTATGTTATGTTAGTCATCATACATTATATCATTAGTTTTTGATGTAGTGTTCCATGATTCCTTGTTTGCGTATAACACCCAGTGCTCGATGCAATACGTGCCCTCCTTAATACCCATCACCGGGCTAACCCATCCCCCCAGCCCCCTCTCCTCTAAAACCCTCAGTTTTTTTCTCAGAGTCCATAGTCTCATGGTTCATCTCCCCTTCCGATCTCCCCCCTTCATTTTTCCCTTCCTACTATCTTCTTTTTTTTTTTAACATATAATCAATTATTTGTATCAGAGGTACAGGTCTGTGATTCAACAGTCTTACACAATTCACAGCGCCCACCATAACACGTACCCTCCCCAATGTCCATCACCCAGCCACCCCATCCCTCCCAGCCCCCACCACTCCAGCAACCCTCAGTTTGTTTCCTGAGATTAAGAATTCCTCATATCAGTGAGATCATGTGATACTTGTCTTTCTCTGATTGTAAAGTCCCCTACTATTATTGTATTATTATCAATGAGTTCCTTTGTTTGTTATTAACTTTTTTATGTATTTGGGTCCTCCCAAGTTGGGCACATAAATATTTACAATAGTTAGATCTTCTTGTTGGATAGGACAGATCCCTTTATTATGATACAGTGCCCTTCTTCATCTCTTGTTACAGTCTTTGGTTTAATGTCTAGTTTGTCTGACATAAGTATGGCTACTCCGGCTTTCTTTTGGTGTCCGTTAGCTTGATAAATGCTTTTCCATTTATCCCTTCGCTTTCAATCTGCAGGTGTCTTTAGGTCTAAAATTAGTCTCCTGTAGGCATCATATAGACTGATCCTGTTTTTTATTCATTTAAATGTAGAATGATTATTGATAGGTATGAATTTGGTGTATTGTATTACTTGTTAAGTAGTTGTTTCTGAAGATTTTCTCTGTTCCTTTCTAGTCTTTTTCACTTTAGTCTTTCTTGCCCACTCAGAGTCCCCTTTAATACTGCTTTTTAAAATTTTTATTTATTTTTGAGAGAGAGAGAGAGAGCGGGTGGGGGGGAAGGGTAGAGGCAGAGGGAGAAGCAGGTTCCCCGCTGAGCAGGGAGCCTGGTACGGGACTTGATCCCAGGACCCTGGGATCATGACTGAGCCGAAGGCAGATGCTTAACCTACTGAGCCCCACCCAGGTGCCCCCCTTTAATATTTCTTGTAGGGCTGGTTTAGTTTTGTTTGTCTGGGAAACTCTTTTTCTCTCCTTCTATTCTGAATGACAAGCCTTGCTGGGTAGAGTATTCTTGGCTGCATATTTTTCTCATTCAGTATATTGAATATACCCTGCCACTCTCTTCTGGCTTGCCAAGTTTCTGTGGAGAGATCTGCTGCTAACCTTTTGTCTTTCTTTGTAAGTTAGGGATTTCTTTTCCCTTGCTGCTTTTAGGATTTTTTCCTTATCTCTGTATTTTGCAAATTTTACTACTGTATGTCTTGGTGTTGGCCTGCTTTTGTTGATTTTGATGGTAGTTCTCTGTGCTTCCTGGATATGGATATGTGTTTCCTTCCCCAGATTAGGGAAGTTTTCAGCTATAATTTTCTCAGGTAAACCTTCTGCCCTTTTCCCCCTCTTTTCTTCTTCTGGGACTCCTATGATATGAATGTTATTACACTTTATGGAGTTGCTGATTTCCTTAAGTCTACATTTGTGATCCAATATTTTTCTTTCCCTCTTTTCATATTCATTATTTTCAGTAATTTTGTCTTCTATATCACTTATTCATTCCTCTCCTTCTTCCATTCTTGTGGTCATTACATTCAGTTGGTTTTGCATCTCACTTATAGCATTTTTTTTTTTTATTTTGGCCTGACTAGTTTTTAGGTCTTTTATTTCTGTGGTAAGGGACTCCCTAGTGTCTTCTATGCTTCTCTCAAGTCCAGCTAGTGTCCTTACGATTGTTGTTTTAAATTCTGGATCATGCATGTTATTTATATCTGTTTCAGTTAGATCCCTGGCCATGACCTTTTCTTTTTTGGGGATGAATTCCTCCATCTTGTCATTTTTGTGTAGGTCTTTGTGTTCTCTGTGTTAGGAAAGCCTGTTATGTTTCCTGCTCCTGAGAGTAATGGTTTTAGTAAGAAAAGGTCATAAACTGTCCAGGGCCTGGCGATTCAGAACGTGTTTCTGGTATATGCTATGTGTACTCTGCTGCTGTGTTTTGGCTGCTCTTTTCCTCCAGTCAGTCCTCTGCAGAATTTCTCCTTGCCTGCAGTGGGGAGTGTTTGCATTTTGGCCAGAGTGTGGTCAGTTTTAACTAAGTGTGCTCTGGGCTGCTTGTTAAAAGAGACCTGATGCTCTTTCCATTAGAGCTGAAGCTTTGCAGCACTCTGTGGTCAGCAGACTTGGTGCATGTGGGGGGCTTTGGCTGGTCTTCTGGGTGAGGGGCCTGCTGCTCTGGTTCTCAGGTACACTTGGCCTAGTAAAGAAGCACATGCAGAGTGCAGGAGGCAGGGCTTAGTGTAAGCAGCCTGTGCCTCCACTGTTGGTGCTGTGCTGCTTACTGGTGTTAGTTTATACTGAGAGGCTGGGGAGGGAAATAACGCCAACCCTCTCCCTTGTCTCTGAAGAGGGGTTTGTGCCCACCACTGTCCAGGAAGCCCTCACAGAAGAGTGAACAGTCTCCCCTCATGTGTCCCAGGCCTCCCTCAGATCCCTGCCTTCACCCTGTCTGTGCCTCTTCGGGCTGTCTTCCTATCCTGCAGCACAGTGCACCTGTGTTCTATCCCAGGGAGGCCAGCTGAGTTTTGAAACTCTCAACTATAGAGGGACCTGGTATGTGGCATACCTGCACTCGTGCTCTCGGGGAGGGTCTCATTCTTCTGGGGCTGGTGCAGGTTTGTCCCAGAAGGGCAGTCGCACCAAAGCGCCAGAGCTTGGAGTTTGGAGCAAAGTGCAGCAAAAAGCCAGTGTCCAGGTTAGCCACCCAGGTTAGCAGGTGTCTCTGCACCTATGCTGAGAATCAGGGGAAGGTAATGGCATCTGTGAGCTCTTTTGTCCTTGGTGAGGCAATGCCACCTCGTCCAGATGTGCTCCAAGAAGGGGAACCGTCTCTTCCAGTGTATTCGCTTTCTCTCTCATGCCTCTCTCAGTGATCACCACTACTTCTCCTCTGCAGCACCCACAATCCTTTTCTCCCCCAGATCTCGTCTCTGCACCTTCCACAGTGTGGCCTCTTCTCTCTGCCTAGTTGTGTAGTTTGCTCTTTCAGTCCTCAGATCAATTTCTTGGGTTTTCTGAATGATCCAGTAGTTATCTAGCCATGTTTGAGTGATGAGGCAAGCTTAGGGTTTTTTTTTTCAAAATTGATATTATTGCAGCCAAAACAGTGGAATTAACTGTACATAATAAACTATTATATATATATATATATATATATACACACACATATGTATGTATGTACACACATCACACACACACACACACATTTTAAGTTATAGGGAATAAAGTTTATTTTGGCAGATAGTGTTAAACAAAATTAAAGTTGCATACATTAGTAACATAACTCAACATCCTTAATTTGGTATAAGTTTGACACATTTTCTTGTTTTCCTGTGTTCTGCTAAATCACCATAACTGATTTATAAAACTGATATGTTGAAATTTAGCTTTACTGTTTTTGCTTATGCTCAGATTCCAAACAAACTTTTTGTAAGCTTCTTCTGTCTCTGGGTCCATCTCATCATCATTATCATCCAAGTATGGATCCTCCCTATGTTTTAGGTATATGGTGTAAGGTATATTTTATATCCTTTTATTTTGTGAGTTCCTTGATTGATACTTTATAGAAATATTAATTTTTACTGCTTTTGTGTTTCCTACGTTCATACTGTCATTTTTGGTCTTTCCTTTCCACTCAAAGAGTCCCCTTTAGTATTTCTTGCAGGGCTCCTTTAGTTTTTGTTTGTCTGGGAAACTCTATCTCTCCTTCTATTTTGAATGAGAGCTTTGCTGGATAGATTATTCTGAGGTGCAGGTTTTTACCATTCAGCACTTCACTTTTTTTTTTTTTTAAATAATCTCTATACCCAATGTGGGACTCAAACTCATGACCCTGAGATCAAGAGCTGCATGCTCTACCTAGTGAGCCAGCCAGATGCCCCTCCCATTCAGCACTTTGAGTATATCATGCCACTCCTTTCTGGCTTGGAAAGTTCCTGCTGAAAAATCTGCCAATAGCCATATGGGGTTTCCTTTGTAGGTAACTATCTTCTTTTGTCTCACTGCTATATTTATTTATTTAAAGATCTTATTTATTTATTAGAGAGAGAGAGCGCAAGTGAGAGAGAGAACACGAGCATGGGGGAGAGGGAGAAGCAGGCTCCTGCTGAGCAGGAAGCCTGAGGTAGGACTCGATCTCAGGGCCCTGGGATCATGACTTGAGCTGAAGGCAGACACTTAACCAACTGAGTCACCCAGGCGCCCCACTGCTATTTTTAAAAAAAGATTTATATATTCATTTGAGAGAGAGAAGAGAGGGTATGCATGCATGTGCACTCAGGGAAAGGCAGAGGGAGACAAAGAGGCAGAAAAGCAGACTCCATGCTGAGTGTGGAGCCTGATGTGGGGCTCTATCCCAGGACCCTGACATCATGACCTGAGCCAAAATCAAGAGTTGGATGCTTAACTGACTGAGCCACCCAGATGCCCCATGTCTCTCTGCTTTTAATACTTTTCATTATCACTATATTTTGCCATTTTCATTACAATATGTCTTGGTGTGGATCTGCTTTTGTTGATTTTGTTGGCGGTTCTCTGTGACTCCTGCATCTGCATATCTATTTCCTTTTCCAGGTTAGGTAAGTTTTTAGCTATTATTTTTTAAAATAAATTCTCTGCCCCATTTTCTCTTTCTTCTTCTAGGACTCCTGTAATAACAAATGTACTATGTTTGATGGAGTCACTGAGTTCCCTAAGTCTATTCTCATTTTGCATAATTCTTTTGTCTCTCTTTATTCAGCTTGATTACTTTTATTACTCTTTCTTCCAGGTCACCAATTCATTCCTCTGCTTCTTCCAGTCTGCTGTTTATTCTATCAAATATGTTTCTTATTTTGTTTATTGAGCCATTTATCTCTTCTATGTTATTCCTTATCTCTGTGTTAATAGTCTCACTAATGTCCTATACTCTTTTCTCAAGCCCAGGGAGTATCCTTATGATCGTTGCTTTAAATTCTCTATTAGGCATTATTACTGATCTCTTTTTCACTTAGATCCCTGGTGTGGTCTTGTTCTGTTCTTTCATTTGGGACAAATTCCTCTGTCTTCTCATTTTGTCTAAGTCTCTGTGCTTGTTTCTTTGTGTTAGGGAAGTCTGCTATGTCTCCTGTTCTTGAGAGTAATGGCTTTATGAAGAAGAGGTCCCTGCAGTGTAATGTCACCTGTTCCCTAGGGCCTGGTGCTCTTGAGAGTATATCCATTGTGTGTTGCATGCACTCTGCTTTTGTGTCCTGGCTGCTTTATCAGGTCAGTTGTCTGCAGAGGCTCTCTTTGCCTCTTGTGGGCAGTCTTTGGTCCCTGGCCTGAATGTGGTGAGTTTCAAGTAAGTGTGCTCTGGTCTGCTTGTGAAATGAGACCTGTTGGGGCTGTACCACTGCCACCAGAACTGAGGGTCCCCAAACTCCCACATTAGGAGATGAAGTGTGAGCATGGGTTTGGGCCAGTCTTCTGGGGGAAGGGCCTGCCGTGCTGGGACTGAGGCAGGTGTGACTGGGAGGGATGGCTCCACCAGTGCGTGGGGGTGCAGGGCTTGGTGTAAGTTAGGCGGCAAGTGTCTGTGCTGGTTCCTGCGGGTGGCCCTGTACTTATGCTAAGGGGCAGGATGGGAAATGGTGTCTGTGAGTTCTTTTCTTCCGGGAGGAGTCTCATCATGAATGCTGACTCTCTGTGATATGCTCTGAGATGAGGAACTAACCTCATCATGTGTGCCCCAGGTGCTCTTCAGATCACTGTTCCCATGCTGTAAGTCTGCAGAGTGTTTGACCTGCCTTTGCTCTTACAGCAGCCCCAGTGTCCTCCAGAACTCTCTTAGAGCCAAGCATGCTGACCTTTAGAACTCCAGGCTTTAAGCCCGGCTGGTTGGAAGAACTCAAGAAATTCGGGCCCTCCTGCTTTCTAAGCCAATTGCTATGGGGATTCATTTTCCTGTTGCCCTCCACTGTGTGTTAGCTTGTCTCTAGTCCTTCTCTGCGACCAAAGCTCCCTCCCCACTGCAGTGGCCACAATCTGTTTCTCCCAAACTGCGTCTCTGCACTTCCTACCTTCTTCAATGTGGTCTCTACCTTTAGTTGTGGAGTTTGTTTTGTCAGTCTAAAGGTCGATTTCTAGCATACTTAAGATGACTTGATAGTTACCTAGTTGTATTCATGGAGCGAGGTGATCCTAGGGTCCTCCTACTCTGCCATCTTCCCCTGTCTCAAGAATCTAGTTCTTGGGGCGCCTGGGTGGCTTAGTCAGTTAAGCATCTGCCTTTGGCTCAGGCCATGATCCTGGGGTCCTGGGATCAAGTCCCGCTTAGGGCTCCTTGCTCAGTGGGGAGTCTGCTTCTCCCTCTCCCTCTGCTGCTCCCTCTGCTTGTGTGCTCACTCTCTCATGAGTGCGTTCTTTCTCTCTTGCTCTTTCTCTCTCTCTGTCAAATAAAGAAAATCTTAAAAAAAAAAAAAAAGAATCCAGTTCCTTTATTAAGCTGGAAATACTTGTGCAAAGCTGTAAAAAATGCTGTTCTTCTCACTACTTGGGAGGGGGTGGGAATTAGCTGTTTTTCTTAAAGGTATGTTATCTATATTAAGATGTAATAGATTTTGAGTTTTTATTTTTATTTTTTTTTTTAAAGATTTTATTTATTTATTTGAGAGAGAGAGAATGAGAGAGAGCACATGAGAGGCGGAGAGGGTCAGAGGGAGACGCAGACTCCCTGCCGAGCAGGGAGCCCGATGCGGGACTCGATCCAGGGACTCCAGGATCATGACCTGAGCCGAAGGCAGTCGCTTAACCAACTGAGCCACCCAGGCGCCCTGAGTTTTTATTTTTAATGAATTAATAAATATTTTAGAGCATTAATTTTCATATGATCTAGGAAATATCAATAGATATATCCCATATAAACAAAAGCCCCTTGGGGACTCTTGATAATCTTCAAAAGTATAATGGAGTCTGAGGACAAAAATATTTTAGAATCGAGTGTTAGAACCGCATACTGTGGTGCAAAATTTTGAGAAGGAAAGTATGTGATAAGGCATTTCATTGGATATTGAGTTAATGCCAGTTCTTTGAATTACAGTAGTATATTACATATTGACAAAATTAGTCACAAAGTATTTGGAAGTTATTTTGTGCTGTAGGACCTAAAATGTTGCATTAAAAAAGGAGAAGAAAAAAATGATCTCTGTTAGTCTTTAAATTAGCAAAAGCCACCACTTCCTCCAGACACTTTACTGCCATCTAGTGGAACGTAATAAATCCACAAATCTATTAGGACAATAGTGTGAATGATGCCCCATAGAATTCTGTAGTACACTGTTGGTTGTGGCAGCTTTGAATATCAACTGGAAGATTCCATGCGATTGGTTCTCAGCTTCCTCTCAGATCAAATTATGAGACCAAGAAGTTTGAGAACCATGGGCATGAGCAAAGGTACAGAGATGGGATTGAACACAATGGGTTCACAGAGCAAAAATATAATCTGAGTAAAGCAAAAGTTTGCATTAGGAGTAGTAGGAAATTAGGTTTTCAGGCAGAGTAGAATCACACCATTGGAAATGTTGAGATCTGAGGTATAGGTGGTAGGGAGTCATTGAAGGTTCCAGAGCACTACCATGTAGAAATAGTTTAGGAAGCTCAGAGGAATAGTGGTTGCCAAGACGGATGGGGGGCGGGGGTGGGGGGGTAGATGAATGCTGGATGGATGGGTGGGCACGTGGATGGCCAGCTAGGAGCAGGATGGTTTTCAGAACAGGAGACCAGAAAAGAAGTTATCAAGTGTCTTGATACAGCCTCTCTTTGGTTGCAACTGACTGTCAGAGGGGACAGGAGAATAGGAATGACCTATCAGATAATAAACATTGAGTCTAGATTTTAGATTTGAAAAATAGAAGTCTCAGTGATAGCCCTTTGAGTTTTTTAATTTTCTAAGAGGAGCACTGACACAACTGCTTTATTCATGAGAGAGAGGTGAGGTAAAGTCTGATTTTCAGATAACTGGCAAAGTTTAACACACCAAGATCATCCTTTAATTAAAGAAAAGTTTTACTCTGCTGCCCTCTTCTGGATATTAGGTAATTGCCTAAATAATTCTTAAACTGGTGGTCAATTAGTGTGGGAAGAATTGCCACTGAAACGCAGGAACTTAGCTGCAAAAGAAGGAAATCAAGGTAAAATGTAAAAAAAGATGGCAAACCAAAAACCGTACAAACTTAGAAGTATTTTACCAACTTTTATTTGAAAATTTCTAACCTATGGAAAAGTACAATGAAAAACCATCTAAGTTTCAGCAATTGTTAATATTTTGCAAGATTGCCTCCCTTTGTCTCTCTTTTTTTCCTTTCCATTTGAACAGCTTTACCAGAATAACATTTTTCTTTTTCTTTTCTTTTCTTTTTATTGTGTTAATCACCATACGTTACATCATTAGTTTTTGATGTAGTGTTCCATGATTCATTCTTTGCGTATAACACCCAGTGCTCCATGCAGAACGGGCCCTCTTTAATACCCATCACCAGGCTAACCCATCCCCCCACCCCC
>NC_058409.1:39496589-39572636 GCF_002201575.2 Neomonachus schauinslandi | reverse complement strand
TCTTTTTTTTTTTTTTTTAACATATAATGTATTATTTATTTCAGAGGTACAGGTCTGTGATTCAAGCGCTCACCATAGCACATACCCTCCCCAATGTCCATCACCCAGCCACCCCATCCACCCCCCACCACTCCAGCAACCCTCATTTGTTTCCTGAGATTAAGAATTCCTCATATCAGTGAAGTCATATGATACATGTCTAAGAATAACATTTTTCTATGTAATACCAATATCATATGCAATATCATGAATATATAGTCCATATTTAAATTTCTCTTATCTCAAAAATGACTTGTTTTTAAAATTGGATCAGAGTTCACGCATTGCATTTTGTCCATTTTAATCTGCTCTAATTTAGTCTGCCCCTGCTTTTGTTTTTCATGACATAAAACATTTATTTATTTAGTTAGTTAGTTGGTAGGCTCCACACCCAGTGTGGAGCCCATCATGGGGCCTGAATTCCTGACCCTGAGATCAAGACCTGAGCTGATGTCAAGAGTTGGACACTTAACCAACTGAGCCCCAGGTGCCCCAAGACATAAAACATTTATGAAGAGATCAGACCTCGTGTCTTGCATAAATGTTTTATATTCACCATTTTTCTGATTGTTCCTCATAATTCAACTTGGACACTTTTGGCAAAAGGTAGACTTTTAATTTTGATGATACAGATCCTTATAATATATATTATATATAATGTGTACTTACTGCATTGCATCAGGAGTCACATCATTTCGGTCTGTCCTGGTAACGCGATGCTACATGTGAGCACTTTTTAAAAGTGACAACAGACCTCGACTGGAAGATAATAGTTTCCCATTATATTTTTAAGTAATCTCTAGAGTGATGCTCTGTGGCCATGAGAGGGTCCTTTTTCCCAACCTGTCACTCAGTAGTTTCAGCATCAATGAGGATTTTTGCCTGAGTCCATTACTACACTAGAGTTGATGAAATGATGTGTTTCTAATTTGATCCCCCTTTCTGTATTTTTAGTTTTTTTAGGGTATTCTTTTGTAAAGAACAGTTTTCTTTTTCTCATTCTCTGCCCTGTCATAATCACTGTTGGCTCTTGGATCTTTTTTTTTTTTTCCCCAGCATATTAACATCATTATCCTGTTTGATGATCAAATTGCCCCAAATTTGTTCTATAGGAGCCCTGTTAAGCTGTATCCTTTTGACTTGCCCCATTAGGCTTATGTTTTAGGCTCACTTTCTATTTTATTGTTCCAGATCTGGAACTAGTTATTTATATAAGGAGCCCTGTTTCTTTTCATTTAAGGTGTCAGCCTTAGACGCCAAGCTTGAGAAGAGAGGTGTGCTCATTATTACTAAAAACTATATTTTAAAAACCATGAGTTCGGGGTGCCTGGGTGGCTCAGGCATTAAGCGTCTGCCTTCAGCTCAGGTCATGATCCCAGGGTCCTGGGATCAAGCTCCCCATCGGGCTCCCTGCTGCACAGGAAGCCTGCTCCTCCCTCTTTCGCTCCCCCTGCTTGTGTTCCTGTTCTCGCTGTCTCTCTCTCTCTGTGGTCGAATAAATAAATACAATCTTAAAAAAACAAAAAAACCATGAGTTCATGGCCAATTGAAATTTAGTAACATTTGATTTTCCCCTACCTTCTCCCATTCATATTTATATCTTCCTTCTCCCACAGTGAAAACCCTGTTTCTCAGTGGCATCAATATATTTACTTATTCACTCTGTCCTACAGTATGCAAAATGCTTTGAGAATTATGACACTGCTACCGAAACCAAATATTTATTTGCTTTCTTTAGTTCTTGAATATATCCCACTAAGAATATACAGTCAGAAAACTGTTCCCATCAGTCACTTAAGCTATAAATATTTTAGTTAAGTTAGAAATCAGCTATATTTTTTTAGTCAGTAATTTCTCCTTGCCATTTGGTTCAACAAACCAAGGTTGAGTCTGTTTCAGCCCCTGCACTAGTCAGTGAGGGCACAGAAATAAATAAGATACTCTTCCTACAGCTGCAAAACTCATAGTCTCTTACAGAAGAAATGTAATTAAAAGATTATAGCCCAGTGGGGGAAGGATGAAAAAGTTTAGTTATGGCTGCCAAAGCATTACAGGAGAGAATCATCTGACTCAGCATGGGTAGGGGTAACTTTTAGAGGAACTAAGAGTAAGTCTTGAAGAATAAGTTAGAGTGAATCAAGTGAAGAGAGGGACAGAATGTCCTAGTAGAGGAGTGTGATGATAAAAGACACCATTCCCTGTGCTGGGAAATAGCAATGGCTGGGAAGTTGTCTTGGTCTTGAGAAGGTGATAGTCCAGGAGATGAGAGAGTTGAGCAGAAGTCAGACCATGAAAAGAACCTTGTAAGCCATCTAGACTATTTCCCTTCACTTCTACGTAAGTTTTTTTAAATGACATATAGCAGTGTATTAGTTTTATAAGTACAACATAACGATTTGATATATGTATACACTGCAAAATGACCACCACAATAAGTTGAGTTAACATCTATCACCACACATAGTTAACAATTTTTTTCTTGTGCTGAGAGCTTTTAAGATCTACTCTCAGCAACTTTCAAATATACAATATAGTATTGTTAGCTGTAGTCACCATGTTGTACTCAATACTGTACATTCCTAGGACTTATAGCTGGAAGTTTGTACCTTTTAACCACCTTTACCCATTTTGCCCACCTATAGTCCCCAACCCCTGGCAGCCACCAGTCTGTTCTATGTATCTGTGAGTTTGTTTTTTAAGATGCTACATATTAGTGGATCATACCATCTTTGTTTTTCTCTGACTTATTTCACTTAACATAACGCCCTCGAGGTTCATTGATGTTGTTGCAAATGATAGGATTTCTTTCTTTTTCACAGCTGAATAACACATACACACACACACACATGCACACCACATCTTTATCCTTTCATCTAATTGATGGACACTTGGGTGGTTTTTATGTGTTGGCTATTGAAAATAATGCTGCAGTGAACATGGGAATGCAGATACCTTTTTGAGATAATAATTTCATTTCTTTTGGATAAATACTCAGCGGTGGAATTACTGGATCATGTGGAAGTTCTGTTTTTAATTTTTTGAGGAAACTTCATATTCTTTTCCACAGTGGCTGCACCAATTTACATTCCCCTAGGTGATATCTCCTGTGGTTTTAGATTTGCATTTCCTTCATGATTATTGATGTTGAGCACCTGTTCACGTATCTCTTGGCCATTGGTATGTCTTCTTTGGAAAAACTATTCAGATCCTGTGTGCATCTTTTAATTAGATTGGCTTTTGCTATTGAGTTGTGAGTTCTTAACATACTTTGAATATTAACCCCTTATGAGATACATGACTTGCAAAGATTTTCTCCCATTTAGTAGGTTGCCTTTTCATTTTGTTGTTTCTTTTGCTGTATAGGAGTTTTTAGTTTCATGTTCCACTTACTAACTTTTGCTTTTGTTGCTTCCGCTCTGGTGTTCTATCCAAAAAATTGTTGCCAAGACCATCATCAAGAGTTTTTATCCCTGTGTTTTTTTTCTAGGAGTTTTACATTTTCAAGTCTTATATTGAAGTCTTTAATCCATTTCGAGGTAATTTTTATGAGTGATGTAAGATCAGTGTTTGGTTTCATTATCCTGAAAATTGTTACCCAGGTTTTTCTAGCACCATTTTGAAAAGAGTTTTTTTTTTTTCCCTTACTGAATATTCTTGACTCCCTTGTCAAATATTAGTTGGCTGTATATGTGAGGGTGTATGCCTAGGCTCTTAATTTAGTTCCATTTGTCATTGTATCTGTTTTGATGCCAGTACCATACCATTTTGATTACTATATATATTTGCATTTCCCTCATGATTAATGATTTTGAGCATCTTTTCATGTGTGTTGGCTATCTGTAGATGTTATTTGGAAAAATAACTAATCAGGTACTCTGCCCATTTTTTAATCATATTGTTTGTTTTTTGGTGTTTAGTTGTATGAGTTCTTTATATATTTGGATATTAACCCCTCATCGTATATATCGTTTGCAAATATCTTCTCCTATTTAGTAAGTTGCCTTTTTGTTTTGTCGATGGCAGCCTTCACTGTGCAGAAGTTTTTTAGTGTGATATAATCCCAACAGTTTATTTTTGCTCTTGCTGCCTTTGCCAGAGGAGAGAGAACCAAAAAATACTGCTAAGACTGATGTCCAAGAGTTTACTATGTTTTCTTTTAAGATTTTTATGGTTTAGCTCCTGTGTTTAGGTCTTTAATCCACTTTGAACTTATTTTTGTATATGGTATAAGAAAGTGATTGTTTTATTCTTTTACTTGTAGCTGTCCAGTTTTTCTAACACATTTACTGGGGAGACTGTCTTTTCCCCATTGTGTATTCTTGACTCCTTTGTCATAGATTATTTGACCATATAAGTGTGGCTCTATTTCTGGGCTCTCTGTTCTCTTCAATTCAGCTATGTTTCTGTTTTTGTGCCAGTACCATACTGTTTTAATTACTACAGCTTTGTAGTGTAGTTTAAAATCTGGGATTGTGATAATTCTAGCTTTGTTACTCTTTCTCAGGATTGTTTTGGCTTCTCAGGGTCTTTTGTGGTTTCAGATAAATGTTAGGGTTCTTTGTTCTTGTTCTGTGAAAAATGCTATTGGTTATTTTTTTTTAAAGATGTATTTGAGAAAGAGCAAGAGAGTGCACACATGTAGGGGGAGGGGCAGAGGAAGAGAATCTCAAGCAGACTCCCCACTGAGTGGGGAGTCCAACGCAGGGCTCTATCTCACAATCCATGAGACCATAACCTGAGTCGGACGCTTAACCAACTGAGCCACCCAGGTGCCCCTGTTGGTATTTTGATAGGGACTGCACTGAATCTATAGACTGCTTTGGATAGTATGGACATCTTAACAATATTAATTCTTCCAGAGCAGGAGCATGGTATATTGGTATATATTTTCATTTATTTGTGTCTTCTTCAATTTCTTTTATCAGTGTTTTAATAGTTTTCAAAGTATAGGTCTTCCACTTCTTTGGTTAAATTTACTCCTAGGTATTTTATTCTTTTTGATGCAATTGTAAATGGGATTGTTTTCCTAATTTCTCTTCCTTAGTTATTATCACTGTATAAAAATGCAACATATTTCTCTGCATCAATTTTGTATCTCAACTTTACTGAATTCATTTATTAGTTCTAACAGATTTTTGGTGGAATTTTTGGATTTTATGTATATAAGGTTATATCATCTGTAGACAAAGACAGTTTTACTTCTTTCTTTCTGATTTGGATGCTTTTTAGTTTTTTTTTCTTATTGTTTGGGCCAGAAAATTCCAGTACTATGTTGAGTAAGACTGGTGAGAGTACGCATCCCTAATTGTTCCTAATCTTAGAGGAAAAGCTATCAACTTTTCATCTACACAACTAAGTTATGTACAGCCCTCATCCTGGCAGCATATTTATGTCAAGGTTGAGAAATCTCCCAAAGTACATTGACTTTAAGGGAAAATAACAATTATATATATGAAAACTTAGTTGAGTGTGATGTTAGTTGTGTACTTGTCATGTATGGCCTTTATCATGTTGAAGTATGTTCCTTTTATACCCCAATTGTTGAGCGTTTTTTTTAAATCATAAAATGATATTGCCATTTTGTCAAAAGCTTTCTGCATCTATGTGCCATATCACATTTTTTGGTTTGTATATGTTGAACCATGCTTGTATCCCAGGAATAAATTCCTCTTGTTCGTGGTGTGTGATTCTTTTGATGTGCTGCTGAATTCAGTTTGATGTTTTGTTGTGATTTTTCACATCTGTATTTATCAGGGATTTTGGCCTGTAGTTTTCTTTGCCAGTAGAGTCCTTATATGGCTTTGGTATCAGGCTGATGTTGGCCTCATGAATTGAGTTTGGGAGTGTTCCCTCTTCAGTTCTTTGGCAAAGTTTGAGAAGGATATTGATTCTTTAAATGTTTGATAGAATTCACCTGTGAAACAATCTTGTCCTGGGCTTTTTTTTTTTAATTTCTTAAATTTTATTATGTTAATCACCATACATTACATTATTAGTTTTTGATGTAATGTTCCACGATTCATTGTTTGCGTATAACACCCAGTGCTCCATTCAGTACGTGCCCTCTTTAGTACCCATCACCAGGCTAACCCATCCTCCCGCCCTCCTCCCCTCTAGAACCCTCAGTTTGTTTCTCAGAGACCATAGTCCCTCATGGTTTGTCTCCCCATCTGATTTCCCCTCCCTTCATTTTTCCCTTCCTGCTATCTTGTTGTTTTTTTTTTTAAATATAATGTATTATTTGTTTCAGAGGTACAGGTCTGTGATTCAACAGTCTAACACAATTCACAGCGCTCACCATAGCACATACCCTCCCCAATGTCTATCACCCAGCCACCCCATCCCTCCCATCCCCCACCACTCCAGCAAACCTCAGTTTGTTTCCCGAGATAAAGAATTCCTCATATCAGTGAGGTCATATACATGTCTTTCTCTGATTGACTTATTTCACTCAACATAATACCCTCCAGTTCCATCCACGTCGTTGCAAATGGCAAGATTTCATTCCTTTTGATGGCTGCATAATATTCCATTGTGTATATATACCACATGTTCTTTATCCATCATCTGTCGATGGACATCTTAGCTCTTTCCATAGTTTGGCTATTGTGGACATTGCTGCTATAAACATCAGGGTGCACGTACCCCTTCAGATCCCTACATTTGTTACTTTGGGGTAAATACCCAGTAGTGCAATTGCTGGGTCGTATGGTAGCTCTATTTTCAACTTTTTGAGGAACCTCCATACTGTTTTCCAGAGTGGCTGCACCAGCTTGCATTCCCACCAACAGTGTAGGAAGGTTCCCCTTTCTCCGCATCCCTGCCAACATCTTTCGTTTCCTGACTTGTTAATTTTAGCCATTCTGACTGGTGTGAGGTGGTATCTCATTGAGGTTTTAATTTGGATTTCCCTGATGCCGAGCAATGTTGAGCAGTTTTTCACGTGTCTGTTGGCCATTTGGATGTCTTTGGAAAAATGTCTGTTCATCTGCCCATTTCTTGATTGGATTAGTTGTTCTTTGGGTGTTGAGTTTGATAAGTTCTTTATAGATTTTGGATACTAGCCCTTTATCTGATATGTCATTTGCAAATATCTTCTCCCATTCTGTCGGTTGTCTTTTGGTTTTGTCGACTCTTTCCTTTGCTGTGCAAAAGCTTTTTATCTTGATGAAGTCCCAATAGTTCATTTTTGCCCTTGCTTCCCTTGCCCTTGGCGATGTTTCTAGGAAGAAGTTGCTGTGGCTGAGGTCGAAGAGGTTGCTGCCTGTGTTCTCCTTTAGGATTTTGATGGACTCCTGTCTCACATTTAGGTCTTTCAACCATTTTGAGTCTATTTTTGTGTGTGGTGTAAGGAAATGGTCCGGTTTCATTCTTCTGCATGTGGCTGTCCAATTTTCCCAACACCATTTGTTGAAGAGACTGTCTTTTTTGGACATTCTTTCCTGCTTTGTTGAAGATTAGTTGACATAGAGTTGAGGGTCCATTTCTGGGTTGTCTGTTCTGTTCCACTGATCTAAGTGTCTGTTTTTGTACCAGTACCATACTGTCTTGATGATGACAGCTTTGTAATAGAGCTTGAAGTCCGGAATTGTGATGCCACCAGCTTTGCTTTTCTTTTTCAACATTCCTCTGGCTATGCGGGGTCTTTTCTGGTTCCATACAAATTTTAGGATTATTTGTTCCTTTCTTTGAAAAAAGTGGATGGTATTTTGATAGGAATTGCATTGAATGTGTAGATTGGTCTAGGTAGCATTGACATCTTCACAATATTTGTTCTTCCAATCCATGAGCATGGAACGTTTTACCATTTCTTTGTGCCTTCCTCAATTTCTTTCATGAGTATTTTGTAGTTTTCTGAGTACAGATTCTTTTCCTCTTTGGTTAGATTTATTCCTAGGTATCTTATGGTTTGGGGTGCAATTGTAAATGGGATCAACTCCTTAATTTCTCTTTCTTTTGTCTTGGTGGTGGTGTATAGGAATGTCACTGATTTCTGTGCATTGATTTTATATCCTGCCACTTGACTGAATTCCTGTATGAGTTCTAGCAGTTTTGGGGTGGAGTCTTTTGGGTTTTCCACATAAAGTATCATATCATCTGCAAAGAGTGAGAGTTTGACTTCTTCTTTGCCGATTTGGATGCCTTTTGTTTCTTGTTGTTGTCTGATTGCTGTGGCTAGGACTTCTAGTACTATGTTGAACAATAGTGGCGAGAGTGGGCATCCTTGACGTGTTCCTGATCTTAAGGGAAAGGCTCTCAGCTTTTCCCCATTGAGGATGATATTCACTGTGGGTTTTTCATAGATGGATTTTATGAACTTGAGGAATGTTCCCTCTATCCCTCTACTCTGAAGAGTTTTGATCAAGAAAGGATGCTGTACTTTGTCAAATGCTTTTTCTGCATCTGTTGAGAGGATCGTATGATTCTTGTTCTTTTTTTTATTAATGTACTGTAACACATTGATTGATTTGCGGATGTTGAACCAACCTTGCAGCCCAGGGATAAATCCCACTTGGTCGTGGTGAATAATCCTTTGAATGTACTGTTGGATCCTGTTGGCTAGTATTTTGGTGAGAATTTTTGTATCCATGTTCATCAAGGATATTGGTCTGTAATTCTCCTTTTTGATGGGGTCTTTGGTTTGGGGATCAAGGTAATGGTGGCTTCATAAAACGAGTTTGGAAGTTTTCCTTCCATTTCTATTTTTTGGAACAGTTTCAGAAGAATAGGTATTCATTCTTCTTTAAATGTTTGGTAGAATTCCCCTGGGAAGCCATCTGGCCCTGGGCTTTTGTTTGTTGGGAGATTTTTGATGACTGCTTCAATTTCCTTAGTGGTTATAGGTCTGTTCAGGTTTTCTCTTTCTTCCTGGTTCAGTTTTGGTAGTTTATAGAGCTCTAGGAATGCATCCATTTCTTCCAGCTTATCTAATTTGCTGGCATATAGTTGCTTATTATATGTTCTTATAATTGTTTGTATTTCTTTGGTGTTGGTTGTGATCTCTCCTCTTTCATTCATGATTTTATTTATTTGGGTCATTTTTCTTTTTGATACGTCTGGCCAGGGGGTTATCAATCTTATTAATTCTTTCAAAGAACCAGCTCCTAGTTTCGTTGATCTGTTCTACTGTTATTTTGGTTTCCTTTTCATTGATTTCTGCTCTGATCTTTATTATTTCTCTTCTCCTGCTGGGTTTAGGCTTTATTTGCTGTTTTTTCTCCAGCTCTTTTAGGTGTAGGGTTAGGTTGTGTATTTGAGACCTTTCTTGTTTCTTGAGAAAGGCTTGTATTGCTATATACTTTCCTCTTAGGACTGCCTTTGCTGCATCCCAGTGATTTTGAACAGTTGTGTTTTCATTTTCATTTGTTTCCATGAATTTTTTAAACTCTTCTTTAATTTCCTGGTTGACCCATTCATTCTTTAGTAGGATGCTCTTTAGCCTCCATGTATTTGAGTTCTTTCTGACTTTCCTCTTGTGATTGAGTTCTAGTTTCAAAGCATTGTGGTCTGAAAATATGCAGGGAATGGTCCCAGTCTTTTGGTACTGGTTGAGACCTGATTTGTGACCTAGGATGTGATCTATTCTGGAGAATGTTCCATGGGCACTAGAGAAGAATGTGTATTCCGTTGCTTTGGGATGGAATGTTCTGAATATGTCTGTGAAGTCCATTTGGTCCAGTGTGTCATTTAAAGTCTTTATTTCCTTGTTGATCTTTTGCTCAGATGATCTGTCCATTTCAGTGAGGGGGGTGTTAAAGTTCCCCACTATTATTGTGATGTTGTCGATGTGTTTCTTTGCTTTTCTTATTAATTGGCTTATATAATTGGCTGCTCCCATGTTAGGAGCATAGATATTTACAATTGTTAGATCTTCTTGTTGGACAGACCCTTTAAGTAGGATATAGTGTCCTTCCTCATCTCTTATTACAGTCTTTGGTTTAAAATCCAATTTGTCTGATATACGGATTGCCATCCCAGCTTTCTTTTGGTTTTCCACCCCCTCACTTTCAATCTGGGGGTTTCTTTGGGTCTAAAATGAGTCTCTTGCAGACAGCATATCGATGGGTCTTGTTTTTTTTATCCAATCTGATAGCGTGTGTCTTTTGATTGGGGCATTTAGCTCATTTACATTCAGGGTAACTATTGAAAGATATGAATTTAGTGCCATTGTATTGCCTGTAAGGTGACTGTTACTGTATATTGTCTGTGTTCCTTTCTGGTCTGTGTTACTTTAGGCTCTCTTTGCTTAGAGGACCCCTTTCAATATGTCTCATAAGGCTGGTTTCATGTTTGCAAATTCCTTTAGTTTTTGTTTGTCCTGGAAGCTTTTTATCTCTCCTTCTATTTTCAATGACAGCCTAGCTGGATATAGTATTCTTGGCTGCATATTTTTCTCGCTTAGTGCTCTCAATATATCATGCCAGTCCTTTCTGGCCTGCCAGGTCTCTGTGGATAGGTCTGTTGCCAATCTAATGTTTCTACTATTGTAGGTTACAGATCTCTTGTCCTGAGCTGCTTTCAGGATTTTCTCTTTGTCTCTGAGACTCAAAAATTTTACTATTAGGTCGGGGTGTTGACCTATTTTTATTGATTTTGAGGGGGGTTTTCTGTGCCTCCTGGATTTTGATACCTGTTTCCTTCCCCAAATTAGGGAAGTTGTCTGCTATAATTTGCTCCAATATACCTTCTGCCCCTCTCTTTCTTCTTCTGGGATCCCAATTATTCTAATAGCGTTTTGTCTTATGGTATCACTTATCTCTCAAATTCTGCCCTTGTGATCCAGTAGTTGTTTATCTCTCTTACTCTCAGCCTCTTTATTTTCCATCATTTGGTCTTCTATATCACTAATTCTCTCTTCTGCCTCATTTATCCTAGCAGTTAGAGCCTCCATTTTTTATTGCACCTCATTAATAGTAGTTTTTTGATTACTGATTCAGGGAGCTTGTGTTCCCTGCAAGCTTTCCGTACAGCTTTGGAGGCCGAGAGTGAAAATGGCGGCCTCCCAGTCTCCGCCCCAGAGGAGCGGAGAACTCGGGGCCCCGCTCCTCAGTGCGCCCCCAGAGAAAAGCATTCAGTCACTCCCATCTCCCCGGTCTCCGGCTGCACTCTGTGCTCACCCAGCCTGTGACCGAGCATTTCTATCTCTGGCTCATGACCCCATGTGGAGTCTCCAAACCCAGCAGATCCCTGCGGTGCGCTCCCGCGCCACTCCTCCCGGGGCAGGAAGGGGAATCTCCCCGGATCTGCCGCTTGTTGGGTCCCTGCTGGAGGAGCAGTGGTCCGACTGCCGCGGATCACGGTTTATGACAACCCTGAGCTGAGAGCCCGCTCCTTGGGTCTGTCTCTGCTGCCGGCTTCCCCGCTCCGATACCTGGGAGCTCTGCCACACTCAGGCACCCCCAGTCTTTCTGTGACCCCGAGGGTCCTGAGACCACACTGTCCCGTGAGGGTTCCACCCCCCGCTTAGCCACCGGAGTGACGTCCCTCAGCGGAGCCGACTTCTAAAAGTTCCGATTTTGTGCTCCGCTGCTCTATCACTTGCCAGAAGCAGCCGACGGAGGCCCCCTCCCCCACCATCTATCTTCCCGAATATTGCCTCGGATTCACTTCTCCGCACGTCCTACCTTCCAGTAAGTGGTCGCTTTTCTGTTCAGAGTTGCTGCTATTCTTTCTTCAATCTCCTGTTGAGTTCGTAGGTGTTCAGAATGGTTTGATCCCTATCCAGCTGAATTCCTGGGACCAGACGAAATTTAGATCTCCTACTTCCTCTGCCATCTTGCTCCTGGGCTTTTTTTGGCGGTGTGGGGGGTAGTTTTTTTATTACTGATTCAGTGTCCTTACTTATCAGTCTGTTCACATTTTCTGTTTATTCATGATTCAGTTTTGGTAGGGACCTGTTACACTGCCATGATACTTATGTCACTCTCCATAATTTTTTTGTGTGTGTGGGACTTGAACTCCCCACCCAGAGATCAAGACCTGAGCTGAGATCAAGTCATATGCTTAACCAGCTGAGCCACCCAGGCACCCCCCTTCATAATTTATCTGGACACTGTAGTTATCGTCTGACTTTGTCTTGGCTTCTTGTACCACCGTGTTTCTTTCTTCAAGATGCTACTAGAATGATCTTTACAAAATACAATCATGCCACTTCCTGCCAAGGATTTCTCAGTATCTCCCGTCCCCTGTTATTTCTCCTCCTTTCTTTCCTTCCTTTCCCTTTCACCCTAGTTACACCCTTATTCTCTCAGTATGTCTTTTTTTTATTTTTTGAAAGATTTTATTTATTTGGCAGAGAGAGAGAGCAAGCGAACACAAGCAGTGGGAGTGGCAGGCAGAGGGAGAGGGAGAAGCAGACTCTCCACTGAGTACTCAGGGAGCCCGATGTGGGGCTGGATGCCAGGACCCTGGGATCATGACCTGAGCCGAAGGCAGATGCTTAACTGACTGAGCCACCCAGGCGCCCCTCAGTATGTCTTTATACATATTGAGAAATCTTCAGCAAATTGACTTTAAAGGAAAATGGCATTTAATTATCTTTAAACTCGATTAGTTGTTTCGGCATTGTCAGAAAAGCTACTTTGGGGTGTGATGGCTTTGCCTCTTCACTCACGTTAGCTTAGGTTTAGCCCTACGTGGCTGGCAAAGCTATGAGGGCCATGAGGCATGGGCTAGAGTGATTCCAGGTTGACTACAAAGTAATGAGGCTGGCTTCAATCATGGATAAGTTCTTCAGTCACATAATACTGATAGAGTATCTGTTGTCAAATAAAATCACAAAGTTAATGATATCACAGTGATGGCATATTTGAATGCTACATATGCATAATTTGCTACATGATAATTAGGCTTTAGTGATAAACATTTCACATTAGTGCATATAATTAGACATTAATTTTCTCCTCAGAGGTTTGTTCTGTAGCATCTGTAATCAGCATCTCCACTTTCCCCTTTTCTTATAGCTCTTAGAAGACAAAAGTCAAGTGGAGATTCTCAATATTCTACCTTCTTTTGTTTTATAAGCCTGGACCAAAGTCAGGGTCAAAAAGTGGCTGGCCACAGGTCAGATCTAGCTTATGAGTTTTGTTTAGCCTGTAGTTCCTAATCCAAATTTTAAATTAGTTTCCCATGTTTAAACACCAGGAAATTGCAGATAAAATCCAGATCTCCAGCTTCTTTTAAAAAAAATTTATAGAGGCTTTGGCAACACTGTTATTTCTTCCCATTCCAGTGTGGCAAGCATGGACCCCCTTCTTGAACATGAATTGGCATGAACTCTCAGGTTGGCCATAGGCCCTGCTAAGGACACTTCTAGCCACATAGGTATTTGATATGTAACCTTTGGATCACTCATTCATTCAATTAAACATATATTGTGCATCCAGTGTGCCTGGCAATGTTGTAGGCCATTTACATAGGTTCTTTTACTTCACACAACACTGTCACTTTCATTCTATAGGGGCAGAAGTGGAGGTTCAGAAGGTCAAATGTCAAGTGGCAGAGCCAGATTTGACCCAGGGTATGTTTCATGCTCTGTGGTTTCCAGGTCCATCCTTATGACCTACTACTGTTCCCTAGAAACCTAAAAATTGTCATGATGTAGAAAGATGACAGTTTGCAGAAGTTTCTGTTAGTCACTGTTTTCCCCAGTGGCAGCAGTATTTCATGCATTTTTTATAACAAGTGAATTACTGTATTAGTTCACATGTGTATTCATTGGCATTTCCAGGTAAGCATGATACCCCAACATTTTTTTAGATTGTATCTAACCTGCAGATACGGTCCTTTTACACAATGATTAATGCCTTTTAAATAGAATCAAAGAACAACAGAATTTATTTTAATTCCTCTAAGGCAAAAACCTGTTTTAAAAGGTAATATTTTCTGGAAATGACAGAGGTGTACCCTTTAACAGTAATATCTAAAGCCTATTTAAAAGATGCACATTTTTGGGGGCGCCTGGTTAAGCGTCCAACTCTTGATTTCAGCTCAGGTTGTGATCTCAGGGTTGCAAGATTGAGCCCCACGTCGGGGACCACACTGGGCATGGAGCCTGTTTAAGATTCTCCTTCTCCTTCTCCCTGTGCCTCATCCCTACCCCCCCCGCTTTCTCTCTTAAAAAAAAAAAAAAAAGATGATTTTCATATTATACAGAACCTTTATGACAAACATAGAGACAGAAAATGCCATCTGAACGCACACTTACTTTGTGACATTACCTATTTTGCAGGGTTAAATTCATCTTGTTTCTGATTGTTTGATCCTGTGAGAAATGACTACTGGCAGAAAAACGAAGGATGAAAGTGGAAATGAGCACACAACCACAAGGTACAATCTAAGACTAAAACTGTGGGGCAGTCCAAAGGAGTTCACTGGTGTAGCCTGAATTGCAGAATGATTGAAATTGGCTGGTTTCCGCATTTGTGAAATAGAGTATAATCACTGTTCCAAGGTATGCCTGACAAATACTTGCTGGTGAGTAAATCTTCATTCCCCTTCTCAACAGTTTAACGTAAGAGGATAGGTTTTTTTGTTTTTTTTTTATTAAAAGATTTTACTTATGTATTTGACAGAGAGAGGGAACGCAAGCAGGGGGAGTGGGAGAGGGAGAAGCAGGCTTCCCGCCGAGCAGGGATCCTGATGTGGGGCTCGATCCTAGGACCCTGGGATCACAACCCGAGCCAAAGGCAGACACCTAACGACTGAGCCACCAGGTGCCCCAAGGGGATAGTTTTTATTGTTTCTTTAATTCCACACAATATAAAAAGAGTTGTGTGAAAAGAATCAATTAAATTTAATCTGTGCTGTCTGGGAACAGTAGTAGTATTTATGTGAAAGTATACAACATGTCAAGCCACATAAGGTAGATTGTTAAAAGAGTTATAATTTTCACTTAAGATTAAAAAAAAAATTAATTTTTTTGGAAGAGCTTTCCTTCTTGTTGTCAAAAAGTCCTTAGATGTTGATAGTCGGGGAGGCTGTGAGTCAATGGGGCCAGGAGCCATATGGGTAATCTCTGAATATTCTGCTCAATTTTGCTGTGAACCTAAAAGTGCTCTAAAAAAATAAAGTACATTGCATATATATATGCTACAATATGTATAATACAGCTTTTAAATATACATGCAAGATGGCTTTAAAAAATATATACGCAACATATATATACTAAAGCCCACAGGTAAATGGGAACAAAGATAGTCCAGCAGGGGTTGGGCCCCATGCAGGGAAGGCTGCCTGTTGGGAATCAGATTGGTTACACAGGGGGTTGGGGTGGGGGAAAGGACTTGAACAAATAAGTCAATATATTGAGGTACATGGGAGTCAGGTTTTTCACTGTCCAGGAAAGGGTTAAAAATATGGAAAGGGGGGAGACTTGAATGAACCTGGTGGTGGTAAACTGAAATTAGATTGGTATGAACTCATGGTTTGTGTGTGTAGGTTATGTATGTATATTTCTCATATGCACAAGAAATCTATGTATAGTGGATATATAGTAGTTTTGTCTACCTCTACCAGGAGGGCCTGGGAGCAAGTGACAAAATGACACCCAAGAGCAATGAGTATTTTTAGCACCTTGTTTTTAAATACCAGTCTCCATCAAAGGAATCTTTGGAAAATGGCTGATCCCAGGGCTGAAGCAGAGAACACACAAGATGGGTCTCTAAGTACGGAAGTGTTCAAAGAATACTGGTGGCTTGCCAGTGGACAGAGAAGCTGGCTTTCAGAGGCACCCAATGGCTGAGTTCGACCATTTGAGCAAATATATGATGACAGTAATCGATTTTCTCTCACTGAATCGGAGTCCACAAATCCACTCTGATAGAAATGAATAATAAGTGGGAGAAGAGAAAGCTCTTCTTTATAGCAAAATGTCCATTAATAAAATAAAGAATGCAAGAACTAGAAAATCACCATTTGGCAACTATCAGAGTAATAATTCAGAATTCAAGAAAGCTAAGAGCACAGAGTTAAAGTTGAATGAAGAACAAACTATGTAATCTCAAAGTATCAGCTCTGCAAAATACTTAACATAAAGCTAGATATTAATTACAAAGGGAAACAGTAACTTTTTAGTGATGAAGCCTACTCAGATGATCACAGTTAATATCACCAGCACTGGGACAAATTGGCTTTGTAGTGCCCCCTGGTAAGACACACCAAGAGCCCGGCATAGGGCTCCCCTGCTCAGTGGGGAGTCTCTTTCTCCGTCTCCCTCTGCCCACCCCCCCCCAACTCTCTCAAAAAAAATCTAAAAAAAAAAAAAAGACACACCAAGAAGAGCAGAACATCACCTCTCTGATATTCCTCTCACAAATGCATACTCTGAATCCAGTCATGAGGAAGCACCAAACTCCAACGGAGGACCTCTATAAAACAATAACCTGTAATCTTAAAAAATATTAAAGTCATGAAGGTCAAGAAAAAACTCAGGAATGATTCTGGATTGAATGAAACTGAAGAAACTTGACTACGAGGAACACGTGATCTTGGTCTGGCTCCCTTAGCTATGAAGGACATAACTGGGCAGGTGGCAAAATAAATAAAATTACCAACCTTTGTTCAAAAACTTTTATTTACTATAAAGACAAACACCAAAATAGGTACAAATACTATAAAATTGGTTCAATGGGGTAAAAATTTTAATTAAAATATCTCGATATATTTAAAATAACAAAGGATACATTTAAGCCAAATTTTCTTAACCCAGAGATTTTTTTTGTAACATTTGCTTACACAGTAAGGTGCTAATAGAAGTTAGCCCTTAAGCCCTGGAAGTCTTAGGAATTATAGTCACACAGCAAATATAATTTCATTGTGAAAGTGAACTTTGGTAGAAGAAAAATCTATAGGACACCTGAGGTAGTAGAACCTGGAATAAACAGCAGTAGACATTATTTACAACTTTTGAGTACCAAATAACATTAAGAACACAAAAATAATTACACAATACAATTTTCAGTCCAGCTTTGATCCAAAGAAAATAAGAATATTATATCACATTTGCATTGAAAACAAAACAAAAAAACAAAACACCACAATTACCAGCAAGCTGAGGGAACTGCAAACAAACTCAAACAATGGATTTGGACATCTAGAGGCAGTTTGAGTTTGAAATGTGGTGGGCATGGTGATCTACAAAGTAATACTGATTAGCTGAGGTTCCTCAGTTTATACAGTTTACATTTCTGTCAGACACAGTATTAATCTGACTAGTGATGATCTTCCAGTACATAAAATGGCAAGAGTGCATCCGTTAAAGCTTGCACATGAGAAACTCGGAAACAATCTTATTAGGGTTGTGAAAATTCTAAGTAGTCACACACATAAAAAAGATAGAAAATAAAAAAGAAAGTCAAGTACAACACATTTAGAGCTACCAAACTTCACATTTCGGTACTATTTTTAACTCTTCAAATATTGCCAATCTTCCAAAACAAAGGAATGTAAAATTTCACTAAGAGACACATTCACGTAAAAAAAAAAAAAACAAAAAACCTGCCTTTTTAAAATTATATGCAATATATCCCTGTAAACTTATGTTGTAACTTATTTTACTTCCAATTTGTGATGTACATTTAAAATGTACTCTATATAGCTTATTTAGTTTATCCTGAGTCTTTGAGAATAACCAATTCTGTTTCACTCTGCAATAATTCACCGGGCTTCTGAAGAGTTAAACTTAACATCTCAAAAAGTTGTATTAAATATTTAATCAGTACTTGATTTAAAAGACTCACAAAAAAAAGGATAAAAGAGCTGCCATTTTCCTTCAGGATTCCATGCATCGGAATTCAACTCAGATGAAAACCATTAGGTAATTGTGCAAAATCCAAGAATTAGTAAGTCAAATTCAATTTCACTTTTCGTTCTGAACTGTTTTCAGAGTTCCAAGCAAATTTATTTTGTAAAAACACTATTACTCATTGGTAGTTATTAGTTCATTTTTCTTTAATTATCAGCCAGGCCTATTGTAAAGAAATAATGCATGGTAGAAGGAAAATAGCAGTTTAATGTTACTATTAGTGGTGATGGATGATGAATGATGGATTGTTACATACAAAATAAGACTTCAATGGTGTGAAGTTTCCTACAGAAGAAACCAATACATTAAAAAAAAAAAAAATCAAATTTCAAGGTAATCTTGATCTTGGTTTTGAGCTGCATCACAGAGAATAGTTGATTTTCACTTAATTTATATTTAACCTATATGAAAAGAGCAGTGACTGACTCAGTGAAGGTAGTATTTTATTATATTCCAATTTTAAAAACAAACAAAATTAAATCTGTATTAAAAAAAAGCCTCTTGCAATAGCAAGATATTTAATAAACTCTAGTTCACACCTAGTTCTATTTTTTTTTTTCTGGTTTGAAAAGATCACCTTTCCCTGAATATTAAACAAAAGTGAAGGTGAAATGAAAATACAGAACCATGATTTCCAAAAACGAAATGAATGGGCCAACAGTAAAATGCACAGTGAACCACAATTGCCCAGGCATTTAAAAAATAAAGGTCAACTGTGGTTCATAAAGAAGTTACCAACTTTTAAAAATATATTTACTGCTAGTTATAGCATATTCTGACCTAAAAGAGGCAGATACTGATTTATAGCCAGTGACAAAAAAACAACGGAATTGCAGAACCCCCTGCTTGTGATCACGATATGAAATGGAAGAATAATTGAAACATTAAAATAGATCCTGAGCCCCTCAGCTGCTAATATTGCTGAAAAAGTGCTCCAAAAAAACCCAAAAATACGCTTCTGTTAATTAGTCATGCAAACTTCACTGCTTTCCTGTTTACCTATGGCCAGTTCTTTGAAAGGCACGGTTTAGTTTCTGCACAAATTGTGGACTTTTGCATACTAAGCTTAGGTACAGATCATGATTTGTCAATCACATACTTAGGTTAAGGGTTCCCCACTGGTCTTGTTCATTGCTGTTCGGTGGCATGAAGGCCAGCATATTATCAGCGTGGTTCCCCACAAAAGTTTTGCCTTGTTGAGCATCCTGTCTCCATTATAGTTTATAATTGGCTACCAAGTAGTACGGAAGACTGGATGCTTCAGTAGCTCTCTTGACGGAGGTCTGTCCTGAGGTTGAAGTTCTAAACACCGAAGAGCCACATCTCGTAAACCAGGAGACAAATGTGAAGGGATTGACGGAGCAGTAGTTGCACTTGCAATCTGTAAGAAAAACCACCAGCATGCTGACACCTGGCACAGTTGGGACTTCTGTAGTACACATGCATTCTGTACACGGAAGAATTGAAGCTGAAGTGCGTGGACTTTCTTCTGACAGAATCTATGGAAAAACTCACCTGCTGGATGGGAGGCTTCCTCCAAGAACCTTCCAACTTTAAAATTTTTAGAAATTTGACCAAATACATCCTGAGCAGATGGATCTATGGGTTTCCCTTATGGTCTCAAATTTAACACGACTAAGTGCACCAAAATGCTTAGACAGGTTGGTAAAGTATTCACTTTATACTATATGCTCACCTACATTTTCTATTGTTCAGCACAGAGAGCTATTCAAAGTGAGAGAGACCATACCTGTCCATTTAGTGCATCAGACACACAGCTGCACCGATTGAGGAAGGGCTCTAAAGTGTGGGAAGGACCGGAGGCTGTTATGGCAGGTGGGAGGTGCCGGGACAGGGTGCTGGTGCAGTGGACTTCGCTTTACTCAGCCCCAGAGATAATTTGCTTATTCCCATAATAATCCCATGAAGTAGGTGCTGTCATTATACCCATTTTACAACCAAGAAAACAGGGTAGATCGAATAAGTCATTTCCCTAGCCACAGGGCTATTAAAGGCTGGAGCCACGGTTTGAAACCATGTCTGTATCACTCCAGAGCCCGAGCTTTTTTTTTTTTTTTTTTTTTTAAATTTAAATTCAGTTAATTAACATATAATGTATTTGTTTCAGGGGTACAGGTCTGTGATTCATCAGTCTTATGTAATACCCAGTGCTCATGACAACACATACCCTCCCCAATGTCCCACCCGGTTACCCCATCCCACATCAGGGCCTGAGCTTTTAACTAGCACATGTCTGGATCAAAAGCTAAAAACTTCAACTATTATATTCTTCTCCACTGGAAATGGACAGAATGGATTTCAGAGTTGTCAGAAAGGTAGAACAGACAGGATTTGGTACCCGACTCGGGTGTAAATTTCTTAAATACAGAAAATAGTAAGTCAGATTTTAAGAACTGGCAGCTTATGTACATAAAGAGCTCTATGTTTTTACATTTGAAAGTTGGATATATCTATTTACATGTTTCACCGAGAAACAATGATTCATCATTTGCTAACTCACTGTTCACTGTGACTTTATAGAGCTTTACTACTGTGAAAAATGAGGACCAACTGTACATGCTGCCAACATTCACCACACCATATAAATTCCTGGAGATGTATACATGCATATTTATTTCAAGGAGGATATGCTTTCACCTGAGATTGAGAGTTAAGGAGAACCCATGAAAATCTGCCTCCTGCCAGTTTTAGCAGAAAGAAGTAATTTTTATATCACAGTTACCTTAAATATCAAAGCAAGATGATTGGAGTGTTTTTCTGCATTCCAAGGTGGTTTAGCACAAGCCATTTCTATAATGGCACAGCCAACACTCCACACATCACAGCTCCTACCATACTGCTGACCTCTTAGTACCTAAAATAGAGAGTTAATTTGGAAATATGACTCATTAAAAAAAGAGAAAGACATTCTGTAGTTATGGATTCTAGTTTTTTATTTCAGATCAAAACAGTGGTACAGACAGCAATTCCATGGACTACCCTGATGTCTCATTTATTTCATCAACAAGCTTAATCTCCTATGTGGCACAAAAGTATTTTGGAGAATTCTGAGATTCTGAAAAAGTCGCATCATAGAACTTCCAAGCATCCCCAGTGCACTTAAGTAAACTATGGAGCCAGAGGACAAGGATTATCACTACATATAAACATGAAGAGTTCGGAACACAACAGAAGAAGCCTGATTCAGAATAGCAATGCTTAGTTAAACTTCTTCCACTACTACTAAGACCAGCTTCTCTGTGCTCACCTCCCTTTGGAATAGGGAGAGAATAATAGTTGAGATTCCTAATTATGTGTTCTTTGGGTGTACTACAACACTAGTAGTACAAATTACCCCAAAATTCTTTGTTAGAAATAGCCTTATAAGCAAAACTATTAAAACCTGTCTTTTAAAATTTTGTCAAGACAAAGATGGAAAGGTAAGGGTCTGAAATCAAGGATATCATTAAAACCTTATTTTAGAGCCATGAGCTTCTAATTGGTAAGCATATACTGAATAACACTGCAAACTAATTTGCTGTAATTCTGTCACACAGAACTCCAAATATTTTCTTTCATCACACTGAAAGCTGCTTCTCACCTCAGGTGCCATAAATGCAATTGTCCCCAGTAACTGTCCCTGAAACTCTCCTGCACCAGTTCCTTTTGATGCCAACCTCGCTGCAGCTCCAAAATCTGCAATTCTCAGTCTCTGACCTGTGCTGTCAATTAGCAGATTGGCACCTGTCAACAGAAACAGCAAATGACCTTGTATGTTAAAAACAAAAGAACAGATTAAAAACTCAGTAAAGTACTACTCACGAAACAGGACAGTAACAAAGGAAGTGGACATGGAAGCATTCAGAGAAATCTCCCCTCTGAATTCACTTCATTCTTGCTAAAGGCACACAGGTATCAACAGTACAAAATAAATAAAATCCAAATCCTCAGAGGGAAGATCAAAGTAACAAGGCAGAAAGAGATAAAGGCAGACATTTAATGAAATGTTACTAAGTGTTGAAAACCTTTAATATAATGATTCCCAACAAAAATCTTCCCTCAAAGTTAAAATTTTAGTGTAGTTTCCATTTTAAGACAAAGTGCTATTGAAACATACTCACCTAGACCAATTCAAAATATATAGTCCTTTCACAATTATAAAAAATTAATGTTGTAAAATTACTTGAATAGGTTATGTCAAATACTAGCCACAGACATTCATGTCAGAAAACCAAAGCTGTTTTTTTTTTTTTAAGATTTTATTTATTTATTAGAGAGAATGAGCGGGGGGGGGTGGGAGAGGGAGAAGCAGGCTTCCCGCTGAGCAGGGACCCCGATGCGGGGCTCGATCCCAGGGTCCCGGGATCATGACCTGAGCCGAAGGCAGATGCTCAACCGACGGAGCCACCCAGGTGCCCCCCAAAGTTGTTCTTAATAAGCTGAAATGCAAAAGATTTGAAAGGATTTTTCTCAAAAGAAGTACATGATATCCCAATTATTCTAAATAAAACCAGGAACAGGAGCTTTTGGGGAGGCAGTAGGTCATGAGACCAAGACAGGAAATCAGAGACCTGATTTTTATACCTGGTTTGCCATCAATGAGCAGTAACACTGGAAAAGTCAGTCTCTCCGAAGCGGGTAGATTACATGACTCCACAGGTTCCTTTCACTTCTATTAATTCTAGTGGTTTGAGTTACTCAGGAGAAACAATCCCATAGCTGATCTCAAGTTAGAAACCATCAACAAAGGTCCAAGTTGTAAAACTACATTTTTCTATTTATTACTAGTAGGTAGTAATTAGAAGAATACCTACCTTTGACATCTCTATGAATGATCTGGTTTTCATGGAGATACGAAAGGCCACGAAGTAATTGTTCAGTATAGTTAATAACTACTGATTCCTTGAAGGCTCCGTATTTACTGAGCAAATGAGCCACAGATCCCCCTATAAGAAAAACATATAATAGTTATAAACTCAAGCCAAAATTAAAACTGTTCACTACACTTTGGTTATATAAGCTTGTGCCCCAAGAGCTCACATTCACATCTGAAATGTTAAATTTATCCTCTGCATCAGAAGTCAAACAGATTTTAAAACTAACACATTCCAGGAATCTGAAAACCTATCAATTAGACATTTTCATCAAGCTTTCATGAAATAGTTTTTTGGAAGGTCAAGATTTCAGAAAACTTTAAAACTTAACAATTTTACATGGAACTATTTCTGCAATGTACCATTCATCTCTCTTTTTGACCAAGATACACAAAATACCTTTCTTAGTAAGACTTAAGTAAAGATTGCTAACATGTTATTTTGCAGAAGGTAGAGAGAAGCCAGACAAGAGAGGAGCCAGAAGATCCAGCATGAGGCTTCATATTCTACTATTTACCAGCTCTGACCTGGGACAGGTCACAAACTCAATAAACCTCACACTGAGAAGTATTTATAATAGTCAACCTAAAAACAACAATCAACACAGCTATAACCAACATCAGAGAACATACTAAAGAACAGATATGTAAATAGAAATCCATTCCTTCAGTTGCAAAAAAAAATCTAAGAAGTTAAACCACGCACTTATCATTTATTACATCCCAAGTTACTTGTTTTATTGTACATATGATATCACATAAAATTCAGTTTTTATTTGTTCAAGTAGATAATTAGGTTCAACATTATGCTTCAGTGCTAGTTTACCTACAATAATTTTTCCAAGTTATATCTTAATTTCATTTTTATATTGTCATGTTAAAACATCTCAAATCTGTCCCACTGATGGCCACCTGGAAAAACATGAGTCTTATACATAGCAGGTTTTAAAAAAATTATTCCTATAAAACAGTGTTACACAATCATTTAAAAAGAAACACTGAAAAAGTCTGAAAGGTAGAGACAATGAATATTTTTAAAAACATATAATGTATTATTTGTTTCAGAGGTACAGGTCTGTGATTCATCAGTCTTACACAATTCACAGCGCTCACCATAGCACATACCCTCCCCAGTGTCCATCACCCAGCCACCCCATCCCTCCCACCCCCACCTCCACTCCAGCAACCCTCAGTTTGTTTCCTGAGATTAAGAGTCTCTAATGGTTTATCTCCCTCTCCAGTTTCGTCTTGTTTCATTTTTCCCTCCCCTCCCCTATGATCCTGTCTTGTTTCTCAAATTCCTCGTATCAGTGAGATCATATGATACCGAGACAATGAATATCTTATTTATATTTAAATGTAAGACAAAATGGGCAACCCAACCCTCTTGGCTCCCCTCTGTCTTTGGGAGCTTTGTACTATTGCTCAATAAACTTTGCTTTGCTGCCCACCAGTCAGTATAAGACAAAAAAAAGTATTTCTGGTTCGTATTATGTTAGGGATGATTTGCTTTTAGAAAAACAACTACTTATTAAAAATAAGTCTTTATTAAACTGTTTTTCCTAAATTTAGTATCAGCCAGAAAGTTCAATTCATGTACTATTACTGGCGATTTTTATTTATTTATTTATTTATTTATTTTAAAGATTTTATTTATTTATTTGAGAGAGCGAGAATGAGAGAGAGTACATGAGAGGGGGGAGGGTCAGAGAGAGAAGCAGGCTCCTCGCCGAGCAGGGAGCCCGATGCGGGACTCGATCCCGGGACTCCAAGATCATGACCTGAGCCGAAGGCAGTCGCTTAACCAACTGAGCCACCCAGGCGCCCCTGTTACTGGCGATTTAAAACAGGAACATACCTGCCATCCATTCGATGAAGAGATTATAATTGCTCTTCTCACATGTGGCTCCCAACATCCTAATGATGTTGGGATGATTCAAATGGCTCATCATTCTGATCTCTTCTCTTAATGCTTCCACTACTTCTTCTTGCTCAGAAGATGTATTTCTGACATATGTCACCTGTTTCAATAACCATGTTTACAAAGTTTTGAATTCTGATGAATTATTCTATTTACAAACTTCACTAACAATCTGATCTAAAATGGACAAATTCAGATCAGTTTATAGATTAACAGGAGTTGGCATTTATGCTCATGGATACAATGTAGATACTTTATAAAAAACCAAGTCAAGCTCTTAGAAAAGAGAGTCTAGCTTAAGAAGCAGTGAAATATCAGAAAAAGGGAAAAAACTGGGATGTTGCCAATCCTCCAAAACTGTTTAAAGATAGAATGAGAAAAGCCTATTCATAGAAGAACCAACATCATTTAAAAATGAAAGCTTTATTATTTTATCTTGATAAGCATGCTCAATATAAAAAGTCAACTACAGAGATCCCAAGATGCTGCTGCACTGGTAACACTGCTAAAAGGAGTAGGAAACCCTAACTCTTGTTTATAAAAAGCACAGACCCAAACCAAAAACAACCTCTATGAGTCCCATTGTGATGCTGCATCTTAAAATAATCATGCTTCAAGACTATACTTTCAGGGGTCATTTCTACAGTTCATTAAAATAATCATGCTTCAGCTTTTCATTAGAATTCATGATGCTTTTGGTGCTTCAGCAGTATTTACTTTGAAATTCAGGTTTCTGAAAAGAACTACAGTGTACACACACAGGGACATATCCTTTATTTTTCTTATTTGCTCATGCTTCGTTTTTATAATTTAAGTCATTTATGTGCTCCCTAGATATTTACCTGTTTAACAGCCATTAAAGTTCCAGTTCCCACATCTTGAGCCTGGTAACAGGAAGAAAATGCTCCAAGGCCTATCTGCTGACCTTTCAGCCATTCAGTGTCTTCTCTGTAAGGCTGTTTTGCTTTGGTATGTCCTGGTAGAGTTTCTGGTGTCTACGTATTAAATGAAAGCAATCTTTTTACTGTTAAGTTACAAGAGGAAGAGTTTGTGAAATTAGTCTGGCAAAATATTATTCTTGTTCGGCCTGGCTTCCCAAACCACCTATAAAGTTGACCTCTGAAGGGACTGTGTTGGTGACCAATGTCAAATGCAGAAGTGATCACCATTACAGAAGCAACCAGAAATGCCTTTGAAATAGGCAAGTAGTGTTTGTGGTCAAGCAACGACACAAAACTGTTGTATAATTCTATGTGAAAAACTGCTTCTCACGATTAACTCAGTGAAAAGCATCATTTCTGAGTTAGATTTCTTTCAGCTTGGTCCAAGGAAACTCTCTAATCTCTTCAAGACTATACTTACATCCTGTTGAATAATGATGATGTCTTCTCCATTTTCAACTTGTAGTTGAGGAACTACAGGGAGGGCATCCTGAGACGCTGACATTGCCATGGCAATTGCTAAAGCTGCTTCTTCTTCAGCTTCCATCTTTTCTTTGCATTTCTGATTATGATTCACATCATCTTTGTAGGTATCATCATTTTCATCCTTTTCAGGAGAGAGCACAGCAACTTCTGACTTAAAAGTTACTGTTGTGTCACTTGAAGGCATAGATGCTTCAAGAAGGTCCTCAATACTGGAGTTGAGCTCTGCATTGACATCTAATCTGCATTTCTCTTCTACTGGGGTGAACACTGTCTCATCACTGGGTATGACAGCATTACTGCTATTGCTGCTGCTGCCAAAGCTGTCATCACATTTGGCAGGACTGTTCAGATCAAGTGTCATGCTATTCTTTGAGGCATCTCCCTGTTTACTTGTATTACCTGGGGTAGGTCGAGATGGCTTTGGCCTGTGTATATTACTAGAGGGCAGGGGTCTTGACTGAGTAAAGATGGGGGAAAGTTTATCTGAGTCTCTGTTTTCGGAACAGTTTCTCTGGAACTGTAGAGAAAATTTGCGCTGTGTTTGAGGAGATGCAGAAGGTATTTTGCAGGGAATGAATCCCTGAGGTCTATGCTTAGAGACATCTGTTCCAGTACCAGTTGGTGCAGAGGGGGCAGATGAAGAAGGAGTTGACAAGGGTGGAAACATTAATGGGGAATGATGAGATAAAGGAGAGGTGTTCAAACACTGACTGTGGGGTCTGCCTTTTGTTTGAACCATTGGCTTTGGTTGCTCCATTGTTGTTGAACTGGGAAGTCCTACTGAAATGCTGCCCAGTCTGTCAGTAATGTCCTCTGAATTGGCGCTCAGTTTTGTAGCACGCAGTCCTTTTCCAGTTTTCTCTAAATGGTCTGTGCACTCAGGGGAGCTGTTCTCTCTGGTTTCTGGATAGCTGGTAGGGACAGACACCTGCGAAAAGCTGTCATGTCGACCATCCGAAGTGTCTCCAACGCCCAGTTGAATGGCCTCAGCAATTTCCACCTCATCTGCAATAGCCATCAAACGACGACGCATCCTGGCAAAATGAGTGGAACTGGAAACATTCAGCATTTCTAATAGTTTTGAAAATACGTGGGGTACTGCAGTAACCATTCTTGCAGAACTCAAATATATCCTTCGGGAGAGTTTACCAACCATTGAGTGGGAATTATCAATGGACTGCAAAGCAAAGGTTA
The DNA here is from genome assembly GCF_002201575.2 of Neomonachus schauinslandi. NCBI lineage: Eukaryota > Metazoa > Chordata > Mammalia > Carnivora > Phocidae > Neomonachus > Neomonachus schauinslandi. Next base: position 39,545,379 of record NC_058409.1, on the reverse strand, counting down.
AGAGGGACAGCAGCTTTTTATACCTGAAAGAAAAAAAAAAACACATTCAATTACTAGACAAGTCAAAATTACTGCAAAATATATGCAAATTAAAAAAGGTACTAATTGGGCGCCTGGGTGGCTCTGTTGGTTAAGCGACTGCCTTCGGCTCAGGTCATGATCCTGGAGTCCCGGGATCGAGTCCCGCATCGGGCTCCCTGCTCGGCAGGGAGTCTGCTTCTCCCTCTGACCCTCCCCCCTCTCATGTGCTCTCTCTCATTCTCTCTCTCTCAAATAAATAAATAAAATCTTTAAAAAAAAAAAAAAGGTACTAATTTACAACTTACACATTTAAAAAAATAATTTCAGAACAAAGGATCTATAAATTTTTAATTAAGTAGCCTAGACTTGAGGTTTTTATATCAATCAAAGATTAAGGTATTAGTGACCTATATATATGCTCTGTAATTTCTGAGTCTTTCATGAATCTAAAATGTGTCCTTCTTAGGGGAGTGGGGATGGAGTAGAAAGGAAGAACAAAGTAGTATATTTGCAGAAGAAAAATTACCTGACTTCAACAGGCTCAGCTTGTGAAACATCAGTACTGACAATATGAGGGTAAAATTCAGCAGGAAATTCCAACAGCAGTCTGTCTATAAGACAAAGGCGGCCAAGAAGTTCTTGCCAGTTGTTTGATTCAGTTTGGTTTCCAAGAATACAACTTAAGACATAATCAACACCACCAATACCAATGGATCCTATGAAAAGGAAAGCAAAAATAATTGAAAAACAGTGATATTAAAATCTAAAAACATGATCAAAATAGCATAATGCCAAGAATAATACTCTAATTATATTCATTTTAAGAATTTCTTAGGGGTTGCGCCTGGGTGGCTCAGTCTGGTTAAATGGCCAACTCTTGATTTTGGTTCAGATCATCATCTCAGAGTCCTGGCATTGAGCCCTGAGTCTGGCTCTGTGCTCAGCAGGGAGTCTGCTCCCTCTCCCTCTGCCCCTTCCTCTGTGCGGTTTCTCTCAGATAAATAAATCTTTTAAAAAAGAAAGAATTTCTTAGATTAATTCATATTTCTAATGTTAGCTGACTCAATCAATTTACACAATTATTCCAAACTCCCGTTTACAACTGCCCTATCAGAGATTACGGGATTAGACAGTCGGCGAAGGAAAATGGTAAGACGTGCTATATTAAGTAAAAAGTTATTACCAGCTTTAAGTATTTCTCTGCCAACTGCCAACTCTCCTGCTTGGCCTTTGCATAATTCCAGCAGTGTTGATATAGACAGTTGACTTGTACGACTAAAAATGAAAGAAGCAACGTCAGACTTGGATCTTAGATAAAATACACATTAAAAGGACAATAGTAATGTAATGCTATGTGAAAAGGTGGGGGAAAAAAGCTTCCACAAGTGTTTGCTTTTCCACCACTAAAATCACATTAACAATGTCCCTACAAATAATAATATTCATTATTTAAGGTCTAATTTCATAAGTTTTACCTCATTTGTATTAAGCACAGAACTTTTACTACTGGCTCTTAGAGAGCAAATACTGATTTAAATAGCAAACCAGATAAAAGGCGTATTTTGATTATTTCATTAAAATAAAAAAGACTCGTTTTGATTTCGGAATTTTCAGTAAGACTCTCCTGCTTTAAAAATAAAACCTTCCCATCCAAAACTTTATATTCTGTTATATAGTCTGAGTGAGTTCCAAATACCTTAAAATCTCTTTACTGTATTTTTTTATAATGTTCTGTCATTGAAGGGACCAGGTAAACAACCTAATTTTAGTATTCGGGAAAGCACACAACACAACAAATGCCACAAAAGCAATGAAGTTATCAGAAAAATTACTCTAATCCTGAAAAACTGTAATTTATTTACTATGCATTTTGCAAATTATTTGTTAATTTGCCTAATGTTGTTCAGGTATTATAGTATTCTAAGCAACAAGACAAACTCTAATACTTTCTATCCATAGGCTTGTGTAGAGAAAACAATGGAGGCACAAGACAGACTTCATGAAATGACAAGCAAGTCAAATCTAAGCACCTAGTTTTTGAGACCATACAAACCTACAAACTACATCATGTAACTTAGGAAGACAAAAGTTGGGCTGAGCGAGCTCCAAATGGGTATAATGGCTGAGGCACAACAAGGGAGATTCAGTGTCCCCCCCCCCGCCCCCAGAGAAGGGTGGGACGGGAAGAGGGAGAATGCCCAATGACCTTTGGCGCCAGCTGTACTCATTAAAGGAGCAGTAAGCGAACCAGTGGTCTCATAAAAGCACAGTTTATTTTTTACTATGATTGTGCCTCACTTCTCTACTTATCCTTACCCCTCCAATTAGCATTACTCTTGTTCCTTGTCAGTTTTTAAGGATATTGCAGGGCTATATGGAATTTGTTGCCTTGGTTTTTTTTTTTTTTTAGCATAAACTGTCATAGAGTAAAATTCCATTACACAGCAAATATGAATTGTTTGTTTTTTTAAGCAGATGCAATGATTTTATTGGTTCCTATCCCATGTAACTCATTCTCTAAAATGAGATTATGTATATAACACCTATTGTTCTTTCAACTGGAGTTGAGATTAAGAATATTACTTTAAGATAAAATCAATCACAACACAATATGGTTATCCATGCAGTTTGTTAGCCTGTCATTAGTCCTTCTCCCTAGTGTTTAACAGCTTTAAGTGTTACATTTTAATTTCAAATCTCATATTAGAAAACAATATTCAAAGCCTCATTTAATAAATATGTATCAAATACTCACCAGGTGTGAGGCTTGTTGCTAGGCTTTTAATATAAGAGGGTTTGAAGCAGTTCATCAATAGGGCCTTACCTATTGGCATCTGCACACTTGACTAGGATGGTGTCTACAACTGGCCGGAGAAGTCTCTGCAGTTTGATTCTTTCTGCCAAACTATGGCAAGGTGTATATACTAGCATGGCTCTCAACGTTTTCTGGGAGGAAAAAACTGAAGGTCAGTTTAATTGCATTTGAAAAGCATCAAAGACCCTGGCATAATCTGAGGCGATTTAATAAAATAATGATAGGAAAGGATTATAACCCATAAATAATCCATGAATCCATACTGATACAAATAAATGAATAAATAAACAGGTGGGGTACAAAGAAACTCTCTGAACTATTTCTGCAATTTTTGAATTATGAATTTCAAAATGAGAAGTTAAAAAAGAGCTTTCAATGCCAAAGATGGAATAATATGAGCAACAAATTAAATGATGATAGTACTGGATTTTAATCCATAGATGAAAATAAATACCCATCAGCCTATATTGGTATAAATTTAAAAACTTAAGAAATACATCAATGGGGAGAGAAGAGACAGTTCCTCTTGATAGAAGAATTCCAATTAATTAATATAGAAGGAATGAGGGAAACAGAAAATCACCATTAGAGCACCATAATAATAAGGTCTAATTCCATAATTTCGTAAGTTTTACATCATTTGTGTTACACACAGAACTTTTACTACTGGCTCTTAGAGAACAAATACTGATTTAAATAGCAAACCAGATAAAAGGCGTATTTTGATTATTTCATTAAAATAAAAAAGAAGACTGGTTTTGATTTCGGAATTTTCAGTAAGACTCTCTTGCTTTAAAAATAAAACCTTCCCATCCAAAACTTTATATTCTCTTATATAGTCTGAGTGAGTTCCAAATACCTTAAAATCTCTTTACTGTATTTTTTTTATAATGTTCTGTCATTGAAGGGACCAGGTAAACAACCTAATTTTAGTATTCGGGAAAGCACACAACACAACAAATGCCACAAAAGCAATGAAGTTATCAGAAAAATATGTACTCTAATCCTGAAAAACTAATTTATTTACTATGCATTTTGCAAATTATTTGTTAATTTGCCTAATGTTGTTCAGGTATTATAAATAGTATTCTATCTAAGCAACAAGACAAACTCTAATACTTTTCAATCCATAGGCAAATCCACTGACAAATGCTAAAATCAGTGGGCAAAATTCTTAAGAGAAACAGGATCAAAGTATCTCCTCCAAGATATTTATTAATAGTAATTTATAGCAAGAAACCCAACAGACATCACCTTAACCAAATGATGAAAGACAGCATCACCAATAATAAGACACACCAACATCATGTACCCCTTGATACAATGCACTAAGAATAGCAACATCACCTCTCGTATTCTTATGAAAAATGCATAAACTCAATCAAATCATGAGAAAATATGAGATAAACCCAAAATGAGGGACATTCTTCAAAATAAGTGGCCAGCACACTTCAAAAATGTCAAGATGTATCCAAGACAAGGAAAGACTGAGGAACTGTCACAGATGGGAAGACATTAAGGGAGCACAGTAACTAAATGCAATGTGAGTTTCTGGACTGGCTCCTAAAACAGAAAAAAGACATTAATGGAAAAACTGGTAAAAACTGAGTAAGGTCTGTGGCTTAGCCGTAAAGGACACTGTTGCAACAATTGGGGATATCTGATTATGGATTTCATAAGTACATAATAATATTGTTATTAATGCTAAATTTCCTGAGTCTGCTGATTGCACTGTGGTTATACAGAAGAATGTATTTGTTCTTAAAAGATACGCGCTAAAATATTTGAGCTGAAATGTCATGTGATGCCTGCAAATAACTCTCAAATGGTTCAGCAAATGAGGGAGGGGAGGGGAAAACAGGAAAGACAAAAGGGAAGGGAGAAAGAATGCAGAGCTTTAAGGGAAGGAGCCATTTCTGCTTCCACTGTGCATGGCACACTAATTATAGAGGAGTCAGAATATAGTATGATTCTCAGAGTCTCTTCACTTCACAGCTCACAAACTACATGGGAAACCATGTGAACTTAAGAAACAACCAGACAGTAAGGCAGTACATTGAACAACCAAGTATGCCTGAAGGTTTGTGTTGGAAAATAATAAGAAAAAGAGGTAAAAAGGTGGGCCAAGAACATTGGTCTTTACAGTATGCTGGTCCCTGGATATTCTACATAAAAAAACAGACCATGGTAAGATAGATTTGGGAAATAATGCATTCTACTTCTTGCTCTTAAAAATTCCTAATGTACATTAGCTTACTGAAGGTTCCTAGAAGCCATGCAGTGAACAGACCCACTTAACTCGTGTAATTCATTGCGCGTCAATTTTAACTGAACACAGAACTCTTTCTTCAGGGGAGGTTTTCATAATCCTGCCAAACTGTCATGAAATATGCTTTTGGAAATGCTGCTAAAGCAACGGAATCATCTTAAGGGTTTCTAACCTAGGGAATAATCAAAGTGGTCTTTAAGGAATACTGATGGCTACTATATAGTCAATGTTCTTAAAATGTGCCAGACATTATGGCTAGAGGTTTTACACAATCTCATTTCAAACCTAAGTGGTAACATTTTCATTATTTTATATGTGAGGAAGCTGAAATTTAATGAGTCCTAAAGTCACACTGCCGGCAATGAAGAACCAGAATTTGAATCAAGGTCTCTATAATCTTGACCTTATGTTCAGATTGCCTAGGCTAGTCCCAGTTTAACTAGCAGATTATTCAAGTACCCCAGTTAGGATGATAAATTATGAAAGCACTCAGTTCTGACTCCAAATTCATGTTCATAACCGTCAGGCTGTATTACCTCTCAAAAAGAAGATTCACAGGGCATAGTTGTTATAGGATGGATTAGAAAAAGACTGAGAGTGGAAGCAGAGAGATTAATGAGTTTTAAAAACGAACTAGGTAAGAATTATTCTAAAGCAGTGGTTGTGAACTGGGCAATTTTGACCCTCAGGGGACACTCAGCAATGCCTGGAGACATTCTTGGTTGTCATGAAGGGGGTGGGAGGGAGAAGAGAGGTTTGCTACTGGTATCTAGCGGGTAGCGGCCAGGGATGCTACTAAAACATCCTACAGTGCACGAGACAGCGTAATTATCTGGCTCAATGTCAACAGTGCTGAGGTTGAGAAACCCTGTTTTAAAGATATGTATACTCAGAATGGAGAAATTCAAATTAGCCTCCAAAATTACAAATAAACCTCCTCATTCCATCCCACTCATGAAAGACAACTTCTAATAGCTTCGACTAGAAAAACAACTCAGTCATCTATGTCATGGAACCCTCCTCTGTGAAAAGGATCCTGAATTTCCATACAACAATGTTTATTAATAACCAGTTCTCCTTAATGTCTAATATCAAATTTTTAAAAAATCAAAGTAATTATGATCACTTGCTATCCCATAAAGCATTTTTAATTTGATCATGTGTAAGGTGGAAGGAAAATTTAAAGATATGAACAGCAAGACATGGCTATTTTAGGGGAGAAAAGTAAACAGTATATAAGAAAACCTGAATAGATTAAAACAAGTAAAATCCAAATGAAGAGAATAAATGGAAAACTGCAATTTCTTGGGATTATGGAATAAAGATTTGGATTTTCCAAAATTAAATCAGGTAAAGTAGTTTCATTGGATCTTAAGAGTGGTATCTATAAGCTCTAAACAAAACAAAAAACCCACCCATAATGCTTTGGTTACATAATAAAGCTACTTACTAAAGCAGCAACGTACACTTTGTAGACAGGGTCAGCACAGACCATTGACAAAACGTTGCAGCATGCCTCTACCACGTCTCCTGAGATACTGGTCTGGGAAGACCCACTGCTGGCTCCAGCACTCGGGCTGCTTCTACCGTTGCTCCCAGAATTTCCAGTGCTCTCCCCATTTGCCAATAGCAGAGCCCCACTAACATCGTGGGAAAGACGCCTGAGAGCCATCTCTCTTACATTCCAGTTTCTAGAAAATAAGCAGCCAACGAGTTCCATTCCAAATACCTATAGTCAAACAAACAATGAATTCAATGTGGAGAAAAACTAATGAACCTCAAGTATTTGAATATAAGCATGATTTTTGATTACTAAAGGAAAATTGTGGACATTTCTTAAATCTTCACCAATCTACACAGTTTCTGGCCACTTAATCAGAAGGAGGAATTTTATATTCAAGTTTAACTGCTAATTATCCAAACCCTTTTACATTTATTAGCTCAAATAAAATTAAGAGTGAACTCCATTAAGTAATTAGATGGATATGTATATGATTCTGTACTCCTATACTTACGACAAAAAAAATCTGTGAAGAACCCCAACTTTATATTTGTATTAAGGTAGTTAACAGAGAAAAAAACTGAAGCAAGATAAAGCCAAACCAAAAAAGGCACTAGAGTGTCCAAGAGATACAGAGTATTTCTCCTATAGATGACAGTGGTAAGTCAAAAACTTTTACTGTGATTTTTGTCTTGTAGAAAAAGGTTAAAGAAAAAAAAACCCTCAACAAAATAGATGGAACTATAATGAAGGGAGTGGAAAAATCTAAAGAAAAAAGAAAAAAACTCATGTTCAAATCAAATCACCATGCCTGCAAAGCCCTAGAGTCCCTAAATAAAGGAAAGGGTACATGGTTTTGACATCATGGGCCAATTAGGTAAAAGTAAACTTAAAACCTAAGATAACTTATCATATGAAAAATTTCTAAATTTTAGAGATGAATAAACACAATTTTAGGGCAAATAAATGATGATTTACTTAAATGTGTTCTGTTACAAGGTGACAGTAAAGGAGAATAAATCAACTAGAATATAGTCAACTTATTATATGCCTGGCACATAGTGTTAAAGAGCATACCATGGATTAAGTCTTAATTCTGTCTTATGTCATATTCTTAGTAAAAAAACTAGGAGTAGATAGCATAGCCCAGCCTAAAGCTTAAGCAAAACCGACTATACCACTGCCCTGAAAGAATGCGTCCAATAGCTCCTAAGTATCGAGAGTTCTCTTGAGGACTCATGAAGGGCCAGGTGAGGGCCTATGTTCAATACCACTAATGAACCAGATAAAAGAAATAAAGTATGTTTATTAAGTTTGCAAATTTTATTAGATTCATGATAGGTTACTTACATGCTGAGAAAAGAGAATTCAAAAGCTGCAGGACTATAATAGTCATAAAAAGAAAAAGGAAATCCTAATGACACACAAGTTGAATGAGTTGGTGTGTCTGTTTACAAATTTAATAGTATTAAACAGAATTTAACAGATTACTGAAAACATTTTACTTCACTACTGTCTACTGGAGACGTTGTTTAGTTTGGGATTCTACATTTTAAAAACATAATAGACTTAGCAGACAACGACAAAGAAAATCACTAGACTCCAACCAATAGAAATTCCAATTTATTGAGGAAGAAAAAACATTTCATAGAAGAGAAAGTAAAAACGGAAACTGCCCTTTCAAATAAAAATGGCTAATATAAGGTAAAAGCCATTTTTTTTTCCTTTATTCATCCACTCAGCAATTATTAAGCACCTACTATATATGCCATGAGGATACAGAAAAGAGAAATTGAGTTTAAATGGTGATAAATAAGAAAAATGCCAGAAATTCTTAGTAGAAATGGGATTAAACACTTGAACAAGTTAGCACTGAAGGAGTCTAGTGTCTATCCTTAGATAATCCTGATGTCTGATGGTTCAGAGCTCTTTCTAGAGATGGGAGGTGAGACTCCAAGAATTTTTGAAGTTTAAACTCTATAATAAGCAGCAGAGTGTTAACACCAGAGGTGAAATTTTTAATCGAATTATCAGTCATGATGGAGGGAAGCAAATTATAATATAAACAACTGGGAGATAGCTACATTAATTGGTCTATAAAGGTTTATTTGAGAAGCGAAGAATAAGAACTACTTACCTGAATCCATGGCTCAGCTAAATCTTTGTAAGCAGGAGGAATCTGCTGAGTTCCATAATGAGTAAGGTTAAAATTGCTCTCGTGACTCCTTCGTTGTGACCCAGCCAAAGGCTGCTGCTGTATGGTTTGCTGCTGTGCAGCTCGCAGGGAAGAAGGGGAATCCACAGGGCTTGACAGCTCATGGCTAAATGAAATATTAACAAAAGCGTGTTAAAAGATTTAAATAACACTTTGAGAACATTTTTATCTTTTATTAAACATATCCAAATCATTAATTCAAAATTCAAAATTACCTGTAGAAATCATGAGATCTCCACTTAGACCTACAAAGGGGACATATTAAAGGTTCTCTATTTCTTCTACATTCTTCTGCCCCTGAAAAATTAAAGGAAAAAAACTTAAAAAAAAATAAATGCTTAACATTAAGTAGTTGTATATAATAATTGCTGCTAATGGCTAGTATAGGTTTATATGAAAGGAACCTCAAAAAATAATTTGATGTATTTACCTAGAAGCAAGCAAACACAGGAGGTAAAATTATTCTGATGCGTGTACCTTTTGCAAATGCTATTTTTCTTACAACATGTATTTTGCTAACTATTTTTTAAAACATTCTGCCCACTTGATCACCTGGTAATGTCATTCCAAAACTTGCTTTCATGTTACCCTGTCATGCCTGCCCAGGTCTTCTTCTACCTCCTCACCTCCACGTACACCTTCCAGACCAGAACTTTGTTTTTAATTCTGTGCATGCCTTCCATTACTACATGTATCACACTATATTACATTTCTTTGCTCACAAAGCTCAACTCCTAATAAATCCTAAACTCCAATTCGTTGAAAACTTTACATAAGGGCCTAGATATACTTCTTTTCTTCTCCCCGCAAAAGTCAGGTTAAAATCCTAAATAATATAGTTGACTCCTAGAGTAACTGTGCTGAGGAAGCACAGGGAGAAAAAGAGCCACATACAGATTGACATGCAGTGGTGATGCAGCTTGTTCCTGCAGCCATCTTCACACACGGTAAGACTCTCTTCATCAAGCATGCCCAACAAGCAAATAGGACACATCTGTTCCTCCTCATCTTTTATACTATGAGGAAGGGGAAAGGAAAGCATTAAATGCTAAAGAATATAATACAGAATTAACACCATAGCTAAAAACAATTTTGGATTCTTTACAATATGAAAAAACTGATTAGAAAGTCTTGTTAGGAGCATCTTCTGTGGAACTATTTGAGAAATATTTATTTCTCCTATTACTATACAGTAATTTTAAATAAGATTCACACCACTAGTATTTATAGATTGTGGGTATGTGTTAACCTTTCCTTGCTATGAATACAATTCAATATACGAACTACAATCTTAGAGACCGATGTAGCCCCTCAATTCTGCTGTTGTACCTTTTGAACAAACTGCTATAAGGTTTGACTATATACAAACATGTGATATGCCAATAGTTTCAAGATTTCAATTACTGGAAAGGACTTAAGAGCTCATCTATCTAGGTAAGTTTGAAAGCCCATCACAGGCACTTTTTGTGGGTCCATAAACTGATCCAACTTTCCTAGAAACTAAGCTAGAAACATATGTCACATTGTTAATAAGCAAAACCTTTCAACTAGACTTCTAGGAATATATCATAAGGAAACAGACAAAATAATAAACGTGTGTGTGTATGTATATAAAAGAATGTTCACTGCAGTATTGTTTAGCATAAAGAAAAAAAATCAACCAAATGAACATCAAAAGAAGGTTAAAAAAAATAGTACACCACACACTGTGAAGCTTTTAAAAAGGATCTAAGACATTCATAAATGACAAAGACATCTACAATATACTATATGGTGAAAAAAAAAGCATGACAGAATTCTAATTTGTATAGAATGATTCCAATTTATGGCAATATTGCAACTTTATTGTGTATATTTGAAATACTCTTAATACACAAAGTGCTTTTAAAAATCAGTAAGAAAAATACTAGTAATTCAATAGTAAAATGGGCAAAGAAGATAAAAAGGCAATTGAAATGAAAAATACCAATAGTTAAGTATGAAAAATGAAGTATAAAGTGCATATTAATGAAACCATATCTTTTTTTTTAATAATCTGATTGACACAAATTGTATAGGTTGGTAACATCTGGCCTTGATATTGGCATAGGAAAACAAGTTCTCATATATACTGCTGGTGGGAGTAAAAACTGAAATTTTTTGAAAGGAAAGTACTAGTATTTCTTAAATTACTTAATGTACATATACATGACCTAAAAAACCTATTTTCTACGATGCTATCCTACAGAGTTATTTGGAATATATAACAAAGAAATAGGCAAAAAATTAGGTGTACTAAATGTCCATTAATTATGGCAATGGCAAAATAAATTGTGGCGTATCTACATAATCTTATACAGCCATGAAAAGAAAGTAGTGTGTATTTTTGTACTGACTCAGGAAAATGGTCCTGGTATCTAAAGTTAAAAAAAATATATAACAAGTTTCAGATCAAAATATAATGAGAGAAGTACTGAGGAGTGTGTGTGTGTGTATAAAAAAACACTGCAGGGTAGAGTTTTATTTCCTTTATTTAATTTTTAAAAGCTATTAAACTATTAACAATAGTTATTTTGTATGCAGCCCAGACTGGAGAGAAGAGTTTTGTTTAATATTTTATAAATTTTTGTTGAAACTTCATGATGTTACGAGTGGCTTTTAAAAATCAGTAACCGTATTTCCATTACAATATAAAGACTAGGTTCTGAGATGTTAAATAAGCTGCCAGAGACATAAAATCAGTTTGTGGTAGGCTTTAATTTGAGGAGAATATCTCATAATCTACCTACCCCAACAAATTAGAGTCTCTACTAAGCTTAGGCTTTTCTCTGGGCCTAATACTACTCTTCTACAACCTTAAGCTATATAATTCCTGAAAAACAGGTATGAATGACTGACAGCAAAGTAACAGTTTGCTTAAAAAACTTTCATAAAAGCTGAACAAACAGGTCCAGCAGTCATGATGCATGATTCCTGAGGTGAAGGCACACACACTAGTAGTCTCTTTCCCTCCTGATTATCTGCCCCTTCTCTTTATCTCTTTTCATAATTATGGAGGTATGTGGAGTGGGGAAGTGCTGTCAAAATATGCATGTGGTTAATGACAAAAATTAACAGAACCATGGCAGAAATGATTTGTACAACAGTCTGTAATAAAAATATTAATGGCAGAGATGATCCCAGGTCAAGTAACTTTAAAATTACACCAAAAATAGCTTAGACGAAAAAATAAAATTCCACAATTTAGTCCAGTTGCAAGTACAACTTATTACTCAAATGCTTTTCTGACTTCAGCATCCATTTATTGTTGGACATGAATTGTTTCTGTATTTTCACATTTTAAGAAACCAGTAGAAACATTTTTGTACCCACTTCTTTTACATTTCACATTTTCTTTTCCGCACAGTTTTTTCAGAAGTAAAGTCACTTGAGTAGAGAGCAGGTATTAGCATACTACAAGGGAATCAAATTAGCCTGTTCCAGCTTTTGTAAATAAAGTTTTACTGGAACACAGCCATACCCATTCATTCACTTATCCTCTATGGCTATTTCTGCTACAGGGGCAGAGATGAGTAGTTCTGACAGAGACCTGATGAACCTTAAAGCCCAAAGTATAAAAAAGTCACCCATAATAATGCCATCTATTAATAACCATTAAAATTCTTCCTCATTATGTATGTACCCACAATACCTTCATATATAAAAATTGGGTTCAGGCATAACATACAGTATTATAACCTAGATTTTGTTTCATGCCATTCAGTATTCTTCAGAAGCATATATTTTTTTAAAGATTTATTTGAGAGAGAGAAAGAGTGCGAGACAGCAAGCGACAACAGGGGAAGGGGCAGTAAAAAGTGGAAGAATCTGAAACAGACTCCCTCCGGAGCTCAGAGCCTGAGACCAGGCTCAATCTCACAATCCTGAGATCATGACCTGAGCTGAAATCAAGAGTTGGATGCTTAACCAACTGAACCACCCAGGCACCCCAGAAGCATAATTTTAATAGCTGCATGAACTATTCCTAATATGGGTATACTTTAACCGTTCCCTTGCTGGATATTTAAGCTGTTCTCATTTTTTTCCATAATGCTGACAAACAGTCATATATATAAATCTTGTACATTTCTCAGATAAAATTTTTTTGTCAAAAAAAAAAAGTACATTTACTACATCAACAAATATTAACATTTTAAAAACCACATTTTTTTTTCCAGAAAGGCTATAGAACTTGACATACAGTGAAGCAAATCCTTATACAAGAACTAAATTGTCTCATGACAGAGTCTCTACTAATTATCTAAATAAATCTGGTATCTTTTTTTAATGATCATTTCCTTAGTTATTAGGTTAACTAAACCATTTTCATGTTTGTTAGCCTCTTGAAATTCTTTTGTGAATATTCTCTTCATGCCCTTTGCCCATTTACGTACTAGGACCTTAGGTTCACTTTGTCCCAATTCTGGCTTTTGTTGTTTCTTCTATAATTTAAAATTAATTACAATGCAATCAGGTCTCCAGACAAATTTCCTGTTTTTTTTTTTAATTGTAGTCTTTAGATATAAAAATCTGTGATTACATGAAATATTAACCTACTTACCTACACAGTATAATTACTCAGTATATCAAGATGACAGCTTCAGTGGTTCTCCCCATGGATACATTAATCCAAATGAATTCATAAAACCTCCATAGTATGGCCAGCTCATATTTGGAAGGTATCTTCATTTATTTTAGAGAGAAACTTTCTATTTTAACTTTGGCTACCTGGTTTTAAACATTTTTTATTTTTTCCAAAATAAAAAGCTACAGGAATGTGAATCCAAAGGAGAAGAGCTCCAGAATACGTTTGGGTCAGGAAGTGCAAGAAATAAAGCTCCTTTTTTCATCTATTTAGAAGACATAAGGAGTAAGAGAAAGAGCCCTGAACTAGAAGTCAAGATACTGAGGTTCTGGTTCTGCCTTTGCTCAGCTGAGCTGCATGACCTCTTTTGGCTTCAGTTATCACTGAACCATGTAAACTAGAAATCTCTAAAATTCCCAAAAAACTTGTAAAACTCTGCAATTCTAAAATCAATAATCAAAAATAAGAAAATTTAAACATTTACTTTTCCCATAGGTCTCTCCATTCTTTTCTTCAAAAATCCCTTGACCTGATTACTTTCTATTCTTCATGAATTTTGAAGTAGTAATAATACTTAAAAAAATTGCTTGGATGAAGATGGGACTTAATCACTTAGACTAGTGCTTCTCAAACAGGTGCCTCAGGAACATATAGGAGGTACCCTTTTTAGAGAAGCAGCATTCCTTTCTGGAGTAATTTAAAAAACTCATTTTTACATTAAAACCAATGAAGAAACCCAATAAAGAACTTGGAAAAGAAAGAAAATTCACATGAGACTTGAAAATTTTTTCACACCTGTCATTTTGGGCTGTATTTCAGGGCCTTCAGCATTATATGTTCATTCTTATTAGCAGCTAGGCAATGGAAGAGTTTGAGAAGCACTGCAGATTTTCAATACCTGTGATTAACGGCTACTGTTATCTCTTAATTACAAATGATTAGTCTGTTTAGAAGAGCATCCTTGTGTTCTCACAAGTAAAACAGCCTGTAATGAGGATTCTGTGAAAATATCTATGAAAGAAGTGGTGATGTCATACAAATTAAAGGTCCTACATTGGAAAGTGATTTTGGAAAACCACTTTGGCTTGTATATAATTTGTTTATAAAAGAACTGAAGACATATTTTTTACACAGTGTCTCAGCTTCATTGTCTGCAAAAGAGTGATAAAACCTACGTAATGAGGATGGTATATGAACAGAATGAGACACCATACTTGGCAAAAAGTAATGATTGATAACAGTAGCCACTTATATTTTATACTTGCCACCTGATTTTTTTTTATGACTCTTTATTATACTCTGATTTTTAAGGTGCCATTTTCCAAGTGTAGTTTTTCAGGATGAAAAGTCCATATATATGTATGCATATATGTGTGCCTACACTATACTCAGATGACCTTTAATATTGTTTACCCCTGATTTTAACTTCAAAGCCAAGATTCAGTAAGTAAATTATTTTAGAGCAACTTAACAAGTAGATACAAAAAATGACCTCTCAAATCAAAAAATAACACTGGATTAATGCTTTTAATTCCTTAAAAAGTACTAACCTGTTTTCTGAACTAGATGTAGAAGTACTAGATGATGACAATGTATGAGAATTTGACATGCGTGAAACAAACTTCTGGATGGTGTTACGAGATGGAGCTTTGATTCTTGAGCTACGCCTACTGTGATATTTCTGGAACAAACTTTCAACCTAACATTGAAAAAAGACAGTAACAATGATATTCGCACTATAATATACAGATAAAGAGTTCTAGAGATTGAATTGTCTTTTATTTCATAAAATTTTCATAAAGCCAATTTAAGAGCTTCAAAAATAAGAATATATATAGCTTACTAAGATTTACAGCAGGTCAGTGTTTACTTTCTTTTCAGTCTGGAAGAAAAAACTAATCAGTCAATGGATTATAAGAGATAAGCCTCAAATAATTCTTAAATATCTTCACAGCTTCAAAATGACCACTGTCTATTTAAATTTAGAGCTCATGGAAAATTGTCAGGAATGAGCCATAAAAATTTGTTAGCAATTTTACTCTAAAGCATTTATTAAAAATTACCTCAAAATTCTTTAAAGTTTTTCTCCATAACATTGGGTCTGAAGGTTCTAGTTGAAATACCCGGAGCATAACAAACAACAGATGAATACAAAATGTTCCACGCCCACAGCTGCAGTTCTAAAGAGTTAAAAGAGAACCTACTGGTAATAAATCTGTGGTTCTATTAGAATTCCTAAGATGATCACTTTTTTTACATTTCCAAGTTTAACAAAGTTTCTATTAATTTTCTTCATTCTTTTTTTTTTTTAAAGATTTTATTTATTTATTTGACAGAGAGAGAGATAGCGAGAGCAGGAACACAAGCATGGGGAGTGGGAGAGGGAGAAGCAGGCTTCCTGGTGAGCAGGGAGCCCGATGCGGGGCTCGATCCCAGGACCCTGGGATCATGACCTGAGCCAAAGGCAGACGCTTAACGACTGAGCCACCCAGGCACCCTGCTTCATTATTCTTATATAGTAAGATATATAAGGATATGTAAGAAAAGTCTACACTATGACTTAATCTCTTATTTTTGGTGAATTTATTAAATCAAATTTGTATTCTAAAGTATACTGAGTCATACTAGAGACGTTCACAAATACATTAAATAAAAATGTTTACTAGCACAAAATATATTTTAAATTCACTTTAGTTAACTAAAGAGAATTAACTGATCTAAATTTAAGAATGTTATAGTACATACATTTGAGTTAGTACTAGATACTAATAAAATGTAAAATGGTGAAAAATCCTACCTGAGGCCCGATAAACACCCGGTATTTATTGTCTGGGCTGTCTCCTCCAATCAGGAAAGAGTTGGGTCCTATTTGTTGCAGTAAGTACAGCCTGGCCCGCATAACTTTGTTTACACGGCGGTTTGTCTCCTCAGGGCTATATGGTGAGAAGCCATCTGGTGAAGGGGCTCTTCGAGGTGGTGTGATTCGCCCACTCTGAAACTTTACAACATTGTTTTTCTATTAGGTAAATTGCTTACTTCTTGATAGGAAACAACTACCTAAAAAAGGGTCACACCAGATGGCCATGTGGCATTTTATATTCTGAAAAAATGCCCCAAAATAAAATGGGATAAAATGCGTTTTGCAAATGCTTTTTATCTGACATATGCATCACAAGTAAACTTCTAAAATCTCAGTCATCCTTAAAACTAATGATAAACATTTGGCTGAGTGAGACAACCATGTGGTAATTTTACAAAATGAAAATATTTGAGTTCTTCGAAAAGTACTATGTAAACCAAGGTTAAAAGCATAAAAATTCATCCATAAGCAAGCAAAATGACTTGTTTCTAGTGATAAAAATTAAACATCCAATTTCCTGGCTTCCACTTAATGTGTTACTAAATGCTCTTTTGCAATGGTAATTTATGAACACCACCATGGAATTCCTCCCATGGTACACTCTGTAGAGAACTAATGGCAAGTGACTTTCCCCAAATTAAGACATTTTACTGAAGGCTGACAAAATCTCCTGTGGTGAAGGTGATATATATCACTCATTCCACTCCACTGATTCCTCTAGAACTTGGTCTTTCTGTATCAATGCCCAGTGGAAATTCTAGTTCTTTTGATGCCTGGTTTAATTGTTAAAGATAATAAATGTTGGTGAGAACATGAAGGATTAGAACCCTCAGACAGTGCTGGTGGGAAAATAAAATGGTACAGCTGCTTTGGAAAACATGAGCCAGCAATTCCACTTCCAGGTATAAACCCAAGAGAAGTGAAAGATATGTACACAAACAGATTCGTATGCAAATGTTCCCAACAGGATTATTCATAATAACCAAAGAGTGGAAACAACCCAAACGTCCATCAACTAACATATGGATAAACCAAATGTGTATATCCATACAAAAGAATGCTATTCTATAATTAAAAATGGAGTACTTCCAAAAAGAATTACAGAGAATTGGGTCAATCAGAAATTAATTTTGAATGTTAAACAAACAAAAAAACCACAAGAATGATATTGCATAGCTAATATTTTTGTTAAGATATATACGTACATGGCAAAAATCAATGCATACATTGATAAACATATTTTGTGGGGGAAAAAAACCCAGAAAAACCAAGCAAAAACAAATGGGGTACTATACAAGTTATACCATGGATGAACCTCGAAAACATAATGGTAGGTGAAAGAAACCAGTAACAAAACACCACATATACTGCATGATTCCATTTACTATTTATGAAATAACCAGAATAGGCAAATTATATATAGACTAAGAAAGCAGATTAATGGTTGCTGAGGGCTGGGCAGAGACTGCTAATTGGTCTGGGGTTTCTTTTTGAGGTGATGAAAATGTTTTAAAAGTTGACTGTAGTGATGGCTACAACTCTGAATAGACCAAAACCCAATGAAGAGTACAATTTAAACAGGTGAATTGTACAGTATAGGAATTATATCTCAATCCGGCCATTTTTTTAATAGGCAATTATTAAAAAGTAAAAGAAAAAACAAGTATACATGTACATGTTATATGACCTAAGTATTCAGACTATGGATATGCTCACAGATGTGTAAAATGATGTATGTATAAAAAGTATGTTTGCAAGACTGCTTTTTGGTAATGAAAAGAAGGAATATACATGTCCCCATTAGTATGCAGTTCATTAAATAAACTGTGATTTATCCAGATAATGAAATGTTAACTTGGTGTTAAAAAAAATGAGGGGTAACTTTGACTAACATATACCCTAAAGTGGGGGAGTGAAGGGGAAACTCAATTCTGTATATACTTGTGGTAGACTTTTATACTTTGATGGCTCCTATAAACCATACCTCCCAGTATTTATATCCTGTGTAGTCCCCCACCACACTGATTCTGGATATGCAACTAGCATGTAACTACCTTTGGGCAATAAGGCATTAGGAAACAAGGTAGCTTGATAAAAGCTTCCACACTGGACTTGCCCTCTTGATATATCTTTTTTTGGCTTAGTAGAAATTTCTCTCATAGATCCAGAGGCTAGAAGTCCAAGAACAGGTGTCAGCAGGGTCCCCTCTGAGGACAGAGACAGAGAATCTGTTCCATGCTCTCTCCCAGCTTGCAAAACTTGGTGTTGCAACCCAACTTCCACAGTATGAGGAAGAGATGCCAACAGCCTCCAACTGTTCTGGCATCCCAGCTGAAGCACCAGACACATGAGTAAGGAAGCATCTTGGATATTCCAGCTTTAGCAGATACCATGGGGAACAGACATAAGTCATTCCTGCTGAGCCCCACCTAATTTGCAGATTCATGAGCAATAACAAGATTGTTCTTGTTTTAAGTTTAAAAAAAAATAGCTCATTTAAAGATGTGTCAACATAAAGCCAATAAATACTGTTGGGTATCTTGGGCTTTAATGTAAAAAAATTTCCTTAAAATTTACTTCTGGAAGGATTTATATGCTGATCAAAGGAAAACCAAATCTCGCCCTGTGGTCATGATCTTAGTCATTCTACCACCCACTCATTTGCTCTTTGCTCTTCAAGTTTAGAAAGTAAATTTTAACTTGCATTTCTGCCACTAGAAGTCTTACTCTCTCTCAGAAAGATAGTACCTATCATTTTGCAAATTTCTCTGATGTCTGATTTAATACAGAAGACAGCTGGATTCTCATCCATGTCTCTCTCTGCATTGAGTCTACTGTGATAATGATGTTTTGGTTAAAGTACATGAAGAAAATGGCTTCACAAATATATGCAGCTGGAAAAGGTATTTTAAAAGACTCTTCCAATAATTATGAACATTCTTCTTTGATACTAGTCCCAAGAAGACTGTGATATGGAATCTGAAACCACATCAACAAACTTTTCCTACTGTTACACATGAAAATCCAGATGGTCTATCTTATACAATGTGAATGGATCATTTACCTAAGGATGATTTTGTTTCATCATGCATTGGCCATTGGGAAAATATTGGTTCACCAAGTTATGCAGATCTCCTAAATGTTTACACATTTCACTGTGCAATACATTAAAAAAAAATCACATTTGATAACATCACTGATCTCGTTAGAAAATTCAAGTATCGGGAAACTGTCAAGTTTACAGTGGTGGATATGAGTTTCCCAAAATTCTAATCTCACTGGTGAAAAAAACATTTCAATTGTCTTTCTTGAAGTTCCTTCCTTCACTTAACTCATCTTAAGGAAAATGTCTGCCAAAAATACCCCAATTTCTGTTGTCATAGCTTTAATTTAGGTGAGTTCATGAGCTTTACCCACCACTGTAAATGTTAATGCAGTGAAAGAGGCAAATAACATCCAGTTTTATTACAAAACTTATTTTGATCTAATGGATCCACAGAAAGGGTCTCAGGACCTGCTCTCTTCCCCCAACCAAGGGTCTGTGGACCACACTTGGAGAAATGCTGCTCTAACAGATGGCTAGCCAATCTTTCCTGTGTTATAAATGTACCTAAAAATTGTAGAAACTTAACATACTTGTTGAAACATTAACTTACAGGCACTGGGGAAACTCTTTTTCTCCGAACTCCTGGAGATTCTGACTTCACTGAGCGACCTGATGGGGAGCTGCCAGGAGAAGGACTGCGTCGGCCTTTGGGAACGGGTGACGCGGGGCTCACCTGGCCCTCTCCTTGAGACTCAGTTGCCAAGTTGTGAATTTCAGAACCATCTCCTTTAATAGGGATTGGTTTTACCACCTAAATTAAAATCCCAACATTCTGATTACTTAAAAATAGAAAAAGTAAGTAAATTTGAATATATCAGACCAAGAAATGAACTCAAGTTTTCATTACACAATATTATACAAACATAACAATTCATCAACTTTTATTTAGTATTCAAACGATAAATGTTAAGACTATTTTTACCCCACAGATATCATTCATTTAGGCTTTATCACTAAATTGTTACACATAATTTTAGAATTTAGTATTATCTGTTGGTATGTGCCCTAAATCACTTAACATTCAAAATCAATAATCACAGGTTAATAAACAAATGTGCAAAATAAGCACTTTTACATTCAACTAGATTCAAGGAGATATTTTCTTTTTCATTTCTATTGAGAAAATACATGATCTTGAAAACAATAATGGGCATAATTTAAATGCCCAAATAGTCTGATTAATATAAAACCATTGTCTTTTTTTTTGCAATGTTTTATTACAGTAGCTTTAGACATGTATTTCAGAATCACCAGTAGAAGCTACATATTTGAAGAGCAATCTCTTAAGCAGAAAGGCAGGTTGCGAGACCTGTTGTTTCTCAACAGACCTAATCTAGCTCTGACCAAAAGGTCAAACCCTGTAGCCTTACCTAACCTTCCCGGCCTTTCTCCTACTACTCTTCTACTGTTCTACTAGCCAGCTGCTGTGCCTATCAAACATGACTAACCTGTCGTCTAACTGGGCTTTCACTCCCCCTCCCCCCACTCCACATCTTTAGCCTGCAGCACACCAGACAGCATACCTTCACCTGGTGAAAAACCCCTATCTTTTAAGGCTCGGTTAAAATCCTATGTTTTACAAACGCCCTTAACTCTATCAGCCTGACATTTTTCTTTTTAAATTGTTACTGCTCTCTGCCTACTCCACACATTTGGCATACAGTCACAGACTGTTCTGTGGTATTTCATGCCTTTATTTTTATTTATAAGTTGCATTTTCTTAACTGGAGATGTTTATACCTCACGTTTCAAGAAGGACCTGATTTAATTTACATAAAACATAAAAACAAACAAAAGCAGACTTTCCAAGTAGACTATAAACTTAAGGGTAGTATGAAATCTGTAAACTATGAGATGTAGGGTAGCATAACTGAACTTAAGGACTACATGTTGTCTTATTCCACACATCTCTTCCCTCTTTACCTCTGTCCTATATACAGATAATGTACTTGAGGAAAAAAAAGAATTTGGCCTTAGATAACTGAATGTCCTTAGTTTATATGTAATAAAGGATTGGCTTTATTGGCTTCTTTTCAAAAAGTTATGATTTCTGCTTTACGGTATTCTCAAAAGATTTGGACTCTCCACCAGTATAAGGAGCTCAAGAAAGCAGCACATCCACACTTCAGATGGTTTAAACTGCTCAAAGGTTCTTTATATTAACTGGGCAAAAATGTACCCGCTTCTATAAGATGTTTCAAAAGAACTTCCTCTTTTCTAAGATGAATTCCTGATTTCTTCATCTGCATCCTCTGACATGATTACTAAAACGGTCAGGGGTTCTCACTTAACTACTTCATATGAAAAACAAACGGAAGAAATGTGGAAGCTTAGCTGGAAAGGAAAGGACTCATGGGTAATATAGCAGCTTAGCTTAAAAACCTGGTATATAAAGGAACAATTAAATATATTCTATATTAGCTCCATGGGTTAGCACCATTGGGTAGAATGTGCCAGACAGAACGCAGCTCAATGAGGGAAGTCTATGTGGCTTTTGAGCATTGGAAACATGGCTAATGTGGCTGAGGAACAAAATTTTTACTTATTCACATTTAATTAATTTATATTTGAACTTAAATAGGCAAGTGGGGGCACCTGGCTGGCTCAGTTGGTTAAGCGTCCCACTCTTGATTTCAGCTCAGTATGATCTCAGGGTTTTGAGATCGAACCCCATGTTGGGCTCTGGCACTGGGCATGAAGCCTGCTTGAGATTCTCTCTCCCTCTCCCTCTGCTCCTCCCACCCCCTTTCTCTCCCTCTCTTAAAAAAAAAAAAAAGGCAAGTGGGATGCATGTAGGGCTAGATGATCATACAGCTGAAGGGTTTCAATTGTCGAATGAGTAGCTTGCCCAATAACTTTTATGATTATACCCACCATCCCTTGCCCTCCCCCAAGCCTAATAAATCTTAACTTGTCATCTTTACTTATAAAGAACAAACAAAAAGCAAATAAAAACTTGCTGATACAGACTGATACTGGGACACTTAATTAACAATTGAGATCTACTTCCTTTATTAGAAAGACAAGCACATTTCATAGTATTTGTCTACTTTAAAAGAAAACAACCATGGCAAAGGATAGAGTATGCCTTTCTTTCCTAATTCTATCAATCTAGGTTTTCTTTCCCCAAACTCTGGGCATCTTTTAAATTTACCTCAAACCCCATGAGTCTATTCAACCTTTCTGCTTTCCTGGATGATTTCTGGAACTCAGATCTTTGGATCCTACCTTAGAGAAAGAATATCAAAATAAAATGAGAAAAAATGCTTTTCTTTTTTAAAGCACAATATAAATCTCTACCAAAAGGATTTTAGCTACTGACAGTAGGGGGCAGTGTTGCTTTAAGCATTACCTCCCCAACCCAACCAGTTTAGTTTCTATAACAGTTTAAGGTGCTTAGTGAGCATAGTTTTAGCTGTATTTTGTTCCAAGTGGCTAGAATATCAAGCAAATGAAACGACTGCATTCAAAATCAAGAAGAAAAAAAGCTTAAAAGAGGATCTATTTATGCTTCATTTCCCACTTCCTCCTATGCTTTCTTCCTTACATCAGGTAACCCACAGCCACTTACCACAGGGCCTCTCCTATTTCTCCTTTCCAGCCACTCGTGCTTCCAGGCTGGCATACAGGTTGCCTTCAGTTTCTCCCTGATCATTCGTTCTTCTGGGCGATCGTCCATCTTGTGCAACCCCTTGAGAGTTTCTTTATTCTCCATCTCACGACTAAAATGGGAGAAAGAAGAATGAGATTAATATATAAAAAATAATTTCTAAGAACAAATAGTATTTTATACTTTCATTGGACATGTAACTACAAAGGTGACTGCTAAAAACCCCCCAATGATTTAAGCCAAGTATGAAAGTATCACTGTGAATCACATATACACTAATGTTCAATGCCGCATGATAATGTGAGTTTAATAATGCCTTTAAAAAGAAAGGTTCTATTTAGAAGGTACAGACTTACTAATAATACTAATGCAGACCTTTGTTCCCAGGTAGTTAACAAAATGGATCCCAAGACATTAAGTATGGCATTAACGAACACATTCGTGAACATTGCACTGTTTCCAATTACACCATTCTCATGTCCTGAAGTATTTAACAGATATTTAGAAGACTATTTTACTACTCTAGGATTTCCAATAATTTAAGGATTTCCAGGATTTCCAATAACTTATCCCAGCATTTTCAGTAATTTAAGTCACTATAGATTGAATCTGGTGGATATGCTCATTTTCTGAAAAAAGCTAAATAAATATTTAATAAGCTAAGTGTAACCTCACCCATATTCTGTGATCCCACAATATTTGTTCAAAGCCTAAATAATTAAATTTATATTCTCCCAACAATAATTCCACATCAAAGCACTGGGGATACTCTGTATATAAAAAGTAAAAATTGGTACAAACATCTGACCTTTACTCCATAATATAGTGTGGAGTTATCAGAATAAAATAATGTGGAAGCTAGTAACTTTTGAGAATTAATTCTACAAAGCCTAAATGGTAAAGCATCCACTAATTTCAAATACACTTATATCCACATATGGATATATACAACAAATACAAAATGCATATGCATGGATTTTAAAACCTGTTTCATAAGGAAATAGTTAACGCATTTGTACTCTGGGAGAAGTAACAATTTAAAAAATACTAAGCTAACTTCAATAACTATTTTGGACATTCTATAAAGCTACAGAACAGTTACTTTTTTTTTTGCACAGATAGGAAAAGGAAATACTCGAGGAAATACCAGAGACGATAACCGCAAGCTTATAAAAAGTTAAATGCAAACTCCTCTAGGAATTTTCCAGCTAATTACAACCACAGACCATCAGTATCTTCAGAGAACCAGCAAAAAAAAAAAAAACTACTTAAAACTAAATATGCACTAGAAAGGAAATCATTAATTGGATTTCCTGAAGCATCAATTCTGTGAGGGCAGTAGAAATGAACAAGTTAAATACCCCTGTGCAGAGAAACTGGTCTAGATAGTTTTAGGAATGCAAAAGAGCACAAAACATTTGACACTTGCAAATGGGCATTAAGAGCATATAGAAGAATATTTCCGCCATACAGGTATAAGAAAACTGTCGAAAAGAAAGAGCCTATATGAAAAGAAAAAAGGTAAATAAAGAATGGAAGGAAGGAAGGAGATTCTTTTATTTACTTAGAAGTGCCTGGCTCTTTTTCCTGCTCTGATTATAGTATAAAATATAACTTTTTGGGTGTCTAAGAGGAAGAGTAGAGAGGGAGGGAGGAGTGGGAAAGGAAGAGAGGACAGAAAGGGGAAAGAAAGGGAGAGGGAAAAAAGAGAATGAGAGAGAGAAGGAGTTGGGCGGGGGAGGACAAAGGGAAGGACAAGAAGGGAGGGAGGGTAGAGAAATGTTCTCCCAAAACTTTATCCTGCTCAGTTACTACTTACCCAGGGAAGCTCGGATTTACAGGCAACCCAATTTATGGGCTGATTGCATACCAAAAATTCACTTACAACTCTCTGGTTTGAAAAGCAAACACTTTCCCCTCCAGTAAAAATGTTGCAAGGCGTGGCTAGGTTCCCAGGCTAGTTCTCAAAAAATAAGTCACACTGCAGAACTGCAGTGCATTTTCACCCTAGAAGCTCCTGCACTCCTGGACAAAGGAGCTTATCCTCCCTTTGGTCCTAAATGTCTCTCCTCCCCCAAATTTGTTTTATGAGTATCTCTTCTCCATTCTGTATTTTCAGTGTCTCTGTCCCTGGCACACACCCAAACACGGAGAAGACTCTCCCTGTCTAAACAAAGCTTCCTGATAATGTGGCCTCCTTAAAGTCGGCGTGATTTGCCTCTTTCCTTTCCACTTGTTGGAAAATACTGTAATCACTTAAACCAATTTCTTAATAAATAATAGGGGATAAGCATACTAGTACCTCAACTTTTACATACATATAAGATTATTTCTTCTGAACAAATGCAGTGAAATGGAACTGCTGGGTCAAATTTGTACACAAATTAAGATTTTTGGTGATACTGGCAAATTATCTTCAAGAAAATGTATCTTGTACTCCAACCCCCTAGGGTCAAGTTGCCAACTTAGCTGGTCTGTACTAACAAAAGACTCCTAAGGAGGCTTCTTCACTTTGTAAATTTTTTTTAAAAGATTTTATTTATTTATTTGAGAGAGAGAGAGAGAAACAGCATGAAAGGGAAGAGGGTCAGAGGAAGAAGCAGGCTCTCCGCTGAGCCGGGTGCCCAATGTGGGACTCGATCCCAGGACTCCGGGATCATGACCTGAACCAAAGGCAGTCGCTTAACCCACTGAGCCACCCAGGTGCCCTTTCACTTTGAATCTTACTCCAATCCAGGCTTCACAGAGCAGCCAGGGTTACTTCCTCTATTAAAACCCTCCAGGGGCGCCTGGGTGGCTCAGTCGGTTAAGCAGCTGCCTTCGGCTCAGGTCATGATCCCAGGGTCCTGGGATCGAGCTCCACATCGGGCTCCCTGCTCAGCAGAGAGCCTGCTTCTCCCTTTCCCTCTGCCTGCCGCTCTGCCTACTTGTGCTATCTCTCTGTCAAATAAATAAATTAAAACAAAAACAACAAAAACAAATCCTCCAGTGGTATCCCCCTGGGTTGGACTAAAATTCAAAATGTTTAACAGGTCCTATGTGGCCATGCACCACCTTGTCTTATCTCAACTGAAGTCACTTAGACCCCCACCCCGCTCCTTGTGTTTCTTCCACTGCCTGAAAAACTCCAACATCGCTCCTGCTCAAGACTTTTGCACAGACTGTTTCTTGTCTACTTTTCATCTCGTTCATTTCTACTCACTTTTCAACTTTTCTTCTGCACCTCAGAGATGGTCCCAATGTCAGTTAGGAATCCCTAGTTCCATTCCTTCACAGCACTGTACTTTTCCTTTAAAGTGCTCATTGCAATTTGCAAACCTATTTCCCCACCATGAACTATAAATTCCATGAAGGCAGGGACCAGTGTTTTATCCATCATTATATATTCAACATCTAACAGTGTCTGGCTTATGATGGGTTTCAAAGCATATATTAAATGAATGATCATTTATTAACAACTTTGCCAGCCCTAAGGACATTCCTAGTTTTAAAATTTAATGATTACTCACGTTAATCTTTTTACAGTTCTGTATTTAATTAAGATTATATTTGTAATTTAGATTTTATTCAGTAGAGCAATTTTTGTTGTTCCTAAATTAATCTGCAAATATAAAACAAAAAGTTATTTCTAATGTTTTCTTAAATAATAATCATATATCACTAATTCTAAAATGTGTATTTTTTTTTTGCATTTTACTATCTGTGAAATCTGAATGCTTCTTAGAATCAAATGCTGTAATTTATGGTAGGGTTTATATAAGATAATGGTTCAATTTATAACCAATGGGATCTTATATTCAATGAAATATACAGTAAATCCTATTCTTCTTGCTAGGAACAAAATCATGTGTGTATGTATATAGCATTCATGTATCTTCTTATCCAATTAATACTATAGCTATAACAGGAAACATCTTTCTTTTTTAAAACACAAACTAATCTAAACAGACAGCTGCTAAATCACCAGGAGATTAGAGGGCCTCTAATTCATTTTGGTTAAACATGAGTGTTTTGGAGAGTTATTTTTGCATTAGTACCTACAACCAATACCTGTTATTGTAACTAAAGTAATAGCTTGTACATTTCTGACTCTTTGACAAAACAAACATACATATTTTGAGAAACCACTTTGAAGACTTTAAAAATAAATGAAATTTTTGGGGCGCCTGGGTGGCTCAGTCGTTAAGCGTCTGCCTTTGGCTCAGGTCATGATCCCAGGGTGGGATCTAGCCCTGCATCGGGCTCCCTGATCAGCAGGAAGCCTGCTTCTCCCTTTCCCACTCCCCCTGCTTGTGTTCCCTCTCTTGCTGTGCCTCCCTCTGTCAAATAAATAAATTCTTTAAAAAAAAAAAAAATGAAATTTTAGCCAGACAGATATGAGAAACTTAAACATTGTTACAAACTAAGCTTTATCTTCCTTTCCTGTTTATTTACAAAACATTTTTCTTGCTTTTTTTGGTTCTAAACATTCCTCAGAATGAATCTTTGATCAACCTAGAGCTTCAAAGAACCTTTCTTCTCTGAGGTTAGGCTTCTTGTTCTGGTCCCTTTGTAGACCTACAGAATTTACCTGCTAACAGATGAGATGGTTCAATGGTCCCTTCTTAATGAAGTCACTTGGTCCTCTGACTACCTGTGGTAGCAACTATTGTTGACTGGACTGCCACTCTTATAGCTCTCCTCTCCCTGAACTTCTAGGAGGTGATTTTTTCCCCAGTTCTGCTTCTAACTCTCTGACTCACCTCACTGGTATCATATACCAGACCCTCTTCCCGGAGCCCCTTAAACACTAGCCACCACTTCTCGAAGCACTAAAATACTCTTCTGAAGCACACCAAGGTACTTCATACCTCTCTGCTATTGCAGTTGATTTTTTTTTTCCCTGACAGAACTACCCTATCATCTTACATGTCTTCAGTAAAGAATTTCCTACTACCATTCTATAGCAGTTGCCACTCCCTCCCCACTGAGTTAATATTAATTATAATACATTATAAAGTTGAGTATTAGTTTAAGTATCTGCTTCTCTCACCACACTGGGAGTTTTTCTGGGACAGGTTACAACATCCTACTCATTTTTCTATCATCAGTAGCAAATGTCCTCTACAGGCCACAAAAGGCACATGAACCAAAGCCAGAGGGCCTATCCAGCCATAGCCACCTCCCCTCCCAAGGATGGTGCCTGATTCTCGGGAGCACCATGCTTTATACATTTGAATCCATCCTGCAGTCCACAGTTGGCCAGTGCAAGAATGTGCCCTGGTCCAAAGACCCTCTAAACCAGATGGTACTGTACATTTTAACCATATCTGCCCAGTATGGGTATGTGACTGCAAGATACACAGATAGTGTCACTGCAGGAAAAATGGCATCGAAATAGAGAAAAAGAGCAAAGCAGTAAGTAGGAACAATAAGACAGAAATAAGAGAGAAGAAAGAGAAATTAGAAGATGTGGTTGGCAATGGAAGGAAGGGGAAAAGCAATGCAAATAAACTTAAGAGTTGTACCTCGGCCACATGATATGCTGTTAACAATGATCAGAGCTACTTTTAAACTTCCCTGGGTGGTGAATAACCAAGTTCTCCAGAGGCCACATGTATGTGCTGCCTTGGAGGAAACTTCTTGGGTCCATTTTACATTGCACTGAAATAAACCCTAATATGTCTCTCTTCCCTGTATCCCCAAAGAGCCTGACTACAGCATTAATACAGCACACTGCTCTGGCACACAAAAGATATTAGAAAAACATTCAAAAATAGAATTCTATCAAGTTAAATATGATTTTTAAAAGGTATTTCTTAAATGGTTCATTTTTACCATGGAAATATGTATGTCAGTCAACAACAAGTGATACGGAGAAATAGCTGCCAGACTTACATCATAATAGAAAAAAATTAATGTTACATGCCAGGCAAGGTGTTAGGTGCTTTATAGATATTTACGTGTACTTCACCCTCCCAATAACCCTATTGTTGTTACCCCAGTCAATCTGACTCTTGTCTGCTATGGCAGGTCACTGTCAACTCTGATTTGGTTTTACAATGACTCAACATCAGGTATCTGTGCTGTGACAAAGAGAACATATAATGGGGTGAATTATTACTTAACCCCATTATCTAGCTGATGAGAATACAAAGTTTAAACTAGTTTTTACAATGGTGACTATTATAAGAATTAAAAAAGCACATTAATTCTCTTCATTAATAGAGCACTTCACTGTAATAAGAGTATGTAATGATCATATGAAACCTTTCTAGAAACTAATGGAGTTTAACTTTAGTATATATAAACATTTCCAGAACAGTTCACATTATGGATAACTTTACATAGAAAGAAACTCAATTCTGTCCGTGTCCAAGGAATCTCAAGGAACCCTGGAAAATACACTGAAATGTCTGGGATAGGCACAATTCAGAGCCACCCAACTGAGGTCTACTTGGGAAGTTCTCAAAAGAGGAGGAAATCATATATTAAAACCCACAAGCTTTGTGACCAAGGGGAGAGAAGAGCAAGGGAGGAACTATCTTCCAAAATAAGACTCGTCTATTGTGGGATCCTTAAAATTTGAGTTTCCAGGTAAAAGTCAAGAGAAGGAAGGACTTAGGTAAGAATGGGGAGAGTGTGTGGTGAAGCATAAGGCTAACAACATAGAGGCTAACCATCCCTTACCATGGACAGGGCACTGTGCCAACAGCTCCACATGGGTCACCTCAGTCAATTCTCATGACTTGGGACTTTTACTATCCCAATGGCAGATAAGAAAAAACAAACAAGGAGGTTAAGTTGTGTCCAAGGTGATAAAGTCTGTATGTGAAAAATACAGGATTGAAACCCAGACAGGAATAATTCCACAGTCTCTTATATCTTACAGGTCAAAAGGAAAATGAGTATTTATAAGTGCTTAAAATTTGTTGACCAAGATCTGAGGCCAAAATATCTGTAAAAACTATTTTCCCATAAGATAATTTCTTGAGAGATATGCGCTACTACTGGTGTTTTCCCTCTTCTGAGCAGGAAGAATTAAATAAAATCAATGGTCCGTCCAACCCTTCCATCTTTACAATACAACCACCACAACTGATCTAATTTTACGTAAGAAATAATAGTATATAAAGTGGCTCACATGTGTATGATAATTAGGCCCCAAAAGGCTTTATTCCAACTTATGCTCAGTAATATTTGACCCCGAAAACCAATGATGGCACGACTCCTATTTATTTACAATGAGAAACAGGCAATTGCTTTTTCCCCATAAAGAGTAACCATGTTCTCTTTGTCACAACAAAGGACTATTGATTTCTTATATGGATATGGCCATGGTATAATCAGTGTTATAATATGTGGAATCACTATCAGAAGTTTTTACTGGGGAGGGGGGCAGCTATTTCTAGTATTGTACAAATCTTCCTATTTAGTCCTTTGAGGGATACAGGCACAGAATCTCACCCTTAAAAAGCCCATGTTCTGGTTAACAACATCAAAGGTTAAATAATGAGGCCAAATAACAAAGACAATAATATAACTTATTGTCAACAATGATTATAAGTAGTTTAATACCACCTTAGTGATTTTGACTGATTCTATTTATAAATTATTCCAAATTATCTGTACATACTGAAATTCAGTTTATCTGACCTCATGGATTAGTTTCTGTTAAAATGGCACTTCATCTGAGTTTTAAGATTAAAATTATTCAGCAAAAATTACAAGACTTTGAAAAGTTGGACATGGTATAGAAACGTGAAGAGTATATATGAAATTAACCAAAATTAAACTGATAGAATATATTAATGGGTAAACATACTGCAATTGCTTGTTCACTTGCTGACTTAGGCCACTGCAGACAAGGAAGTGCATTCCCCTGGCATGTCCTGCAGCTACCAACAGAGGGCACCTGCAGCAACAGATGCTCTGGGCTCCATAAATAATTGCTGATTCAGAGTCAGAAGTAGCTGGTTATCATTTCTAATAAACAAATTATCTGGGAAATAACACTGCAGGTGTAGTACCCAGCAGACACACACAGCCTATTTTTTAACCCATAACTTCTACCATCAATTAGTATCTCTGGGACATAAAAACAATTTCAAAGAGAACAAGAAGAATATTCAAAAGGTTTTCTGACTTCTAAATTAGTAATTTGTAAAATATTAGCTCAACAATCATTATGCAAATATAGTAACAGGGAGTTTACAAAAAGCAAAGCGCTACTAGACAGTATCAAAGCATCAAAGCATTTAAAAAATATTTATTTATTTTGGGGGGGCAGAGGGAGAGGGAGTCTTTTTTTTTTTTAAAGATTTTTATTTATTTATTTGAGACAGAGAGAATGAGAGACAGAGAGCATGAGAGGGAGGAGGGTCAGAGGGAGAAGCAGACTCCCCGCCGAGCAGGGAGCCCGATGCGGACCGATCCTGGGACTCCAGGATCATGACCTGAGCCGAAGGCAGTCGCTTAACCAACTGAGCCACCCAGGTGCCCGGGAGAGGGAGTCTTAAGCAGACTCTGCGCTGAAGCGCAGAGTCCGACACAGGGCTTGATCTCACAACCCTGAGATCACGACCTGATCCAAAACCAAAAGTTGGACACTTAACCGAATGCGCCACTGAGAAGAGACGCCCCAGTATCAAAGCATTTGTAAAGGTAGCAACTCCACATGGAATTTTTTTGGCAGTCAATTACCTATGACCTAGTCTATGGAGTAAACTCAAAGGCTCCTTTTAGAGAATTCAAGTGAATCAAAAAGAAAAGTGTATTTTGGGACACCTGGCTGGCTTAGTCAGTGGAACATGGGACTCTTGATCTTGGGGTTTTAAGTTCGAGGCCCACAATGGGTGTAGAGATCACTTAAAAATAAATCTTAAAAAAAAAAAAGTGTATTTTAACTACATGGTTCTACATTATATGTTCTTATATATGTGATAAATATGTATGGATATATTTAAAGAAATTGATACTCTACGAACACTGAATAAATTCTAAGGGATTGATAAGTGAATTATTACTGGTAATTATAACTTTTAAATTCAGACACCATTAAAAATATTTTTTAATGCACATAACATATTAAGTGAAGAAAGAAAAGATTCTAGGTTGTTTTCTTTTATGAACTGTATTTTTGTTTAATTCTACTCAAAACTGTTTTATGATTAAAAGGCACCTTTCTTGATCACATCTCCATAGCAATATTCAAATACAAGTGTGATAAAACTGCTTTGCAGGAAAAATAAATCTTGTGTAATTAACACACAAGCCTTTGGATGGACTTCAGTAGCTTTCAAAGTTACTGACATACTGAAGGTAAAACACCAAGGTTGGACTTTCAGGTAGACACGTTTATACATGAGTAAATATCATCAAACTAAAGGGGCTGTGTTTCCTGTGCCTAAGAACCACATAAACCAAGAACAAGATACAGTGAAAAATTATGTTCAAAATCACTCTTAACACTTGCCTAGTCGCAGGAAGAATATAAAGCAGCAATGCAAAAACTTGGTTAAGAAGTTTCCTTGGTACATCTGTATCTCTCAGAAATGTAATGGCAGATTCCATTAAAAACTACCACATTCAAATTAATTAATTTACCACAAACAGATCAGTCTAATATGCATTACTGATGACATTACGTGGTAATGGAACCGTGATATTCTATCCAAATCTGGAAAAATTACTCTTCCTTCTAAATGTGCTAATAGATGAATCTGAAAATACATTTACATCAATTGAAAATAATTATATATACTTTATCAAGTCAGAGGATATGTAAGATAATAATCACATGTACTGACAAATGTGTAACTGACTGGTCAAGAAAATGTCTACAATAGAAGTTAAAACCTGCCAGGAGGCAATAAGAATTTAAAGAAAACTAAACGAAATAAGACAAGTCAAGTTAGTAATCAAGTTAGTAAGGAAATAAAAATCCTACAAGATTAGCAATTTGAAATCAGAAAATATGTTCGTAAAAAAGCACTCAAAGAGAAAAAGCAGAGACAGTGAAGGCAGACATCTTTTCAAGGTAACACCCCTTATGTATCAGCATAAAAAACAAATCAGACTAAAGTGAAACACATGCTTTCAGTTCTGTAATGACTCAAGTTCAGTGTAAAATGAAATGGTAATATTTAAGGTAGACAAGTGAAAATTGTAAAAATGGTCAGAAGTGAACAGAAATGAGTTTTGTGATTTTCTAAGATTCACCAAACTCACAAAATACATGAAAATCTTACTGAGAGAAAAACAATGAATGCTACTCTTCTAGCAATGACAGACAAAACAAATGGACCGAAAAGTTAACTAGCTGCCAGTGGAATGTTTCTTACTTTTCAAAAATATTTTTTTTTACTCATCAAAGTAATGACCTTTGTAACAATATTTCCAGGGAGAAAGATTCACGTTATTCTTTTCTTCGCACCCACAAACGTGAGACATCTACCAGGCTTAACGTAAACTTTAGTTTCTGACAGCCAGTATTTACAAAGGGAGTTTAAGACGAATATGGTCCCATTTTTCATTTGCTCCTTTCCAGCAAAAACCCATGAAAGCTTCAAAAACTTTTTATCCTGTAGGTTTGTATTCTTTTGATATTCACTGCTAAAAATTCCACTGTTTATTCTTCCTTTGTGTGTCCTTGATACTTGACAAAGAACCTTTAGAAACCTTTGAAAAAAATGGGACGTTTGAGCATCCTTTTCCTTAACTGTTGAACATAGATCAGTAAGCAAGGAAAAGGATGCTAATATTTTATAGTATTTGGCTAAATGTGTATTTCCTTTCAAGAATTCCCCTTTTGTGCTACTTAACAGATCTAGGGTTGGGAATGTCTAAATGACAAATGATGCATAAGTATAGTGAGCTTTTACAATACATTAGAGAAGTAGATTGGAACTCCCTACACCACTACCGTGAGACAGTTTCCAGCAAAGCACTGTGTGTCCTGTCCTCCATCTAGTACATAGTTTATGGTACAAAGCAGGTAAGGGGACAGGGGGTTGTTGGAAGGGATGGCTGTTCCTTCACCATTTTGCTTTTCATCAAAAAGATCCCAAATCAATGTTATATGGAAGTTCTTCTGTATGCTTTTCTTTGGAACCTTCTCCAGTGGGTGTGCAACTGCATTTTTACTATGTCAGTTATTTTTCAAAAAACATGGCAGCTTAGTTTGAGTATTCTTTTAAGAGATCAAGTGAGTAAGACTAATAATTGGGAAATTGGTCTGTTACTGTACATATTCCCCTCTTTTAAGAAAAGTTCGTTTACAGTTAAAAATATAACATTGTGAGTGAATGCCATTGATGTTAATAAAAACCCTTGGGCTGTTTTTAATGTTCCCAGATTAATGGAGAAGAGAGTATAGCACTGGATTACAGCACAAAGCGCTCTTACAGCCTTTGCTAGGAGAATGATTTCTTTCAAATACTGCAGAACAGCTGATAGTATTTCTAAAGTACTTCCTTCTAGCTGGTGGAAAGGCATGTTAACTGGGATGCTCAGAATGAGGAAGAATGACTTCCTGACAAATGCTGCTTTTCTTCTTTATGCTTTTAATACTAGAAAACCACTCTGTTCAATGAATGTTGGCACGTCTACTACATGGAAGCTCTGAGCTAGGCAAGAGACATAGATATACAAAGTGGGATAAAGAAACAAAAGATAAATAAGATAGGACCTCTATTCCTCCAGGTGCTTAGTCTAGCACAAGAGAGAAAATAAGATGCCATCTCTCCTATAATGAAGTATTTTAATATATCATAAACAGTTGCAAGGATGGAGTGGATATCCATCCTTAATTTTATCTAGGGGAATCCTGGAAAGATCCACAGAGGAGGTCGTACCTGAATAATTTTAAAGGAAAGAACAGGATTGGCAGGCATGGTACTGATGAAGACTGAAAGATTTTCTAGACAAAAGATATAACTTTGGTAAAAACAATGTTCTATAAAATATTAAACAATTTATGATTCTGCTGTTAGGAAACGCGAGATAAGATGAAGTTAAACAGGTTATTTAAAAACCTATGTGCACTTCATTTTCCAAGGGCGGGGGGAAGAAGGTACACAGCATTCCTTACACATATTTGGCACAGAAGTCCCTTTCAGCAGAACACCTTTGATAGAGTAGTGGTTTTGGGGATATACTGTGAGAAATCTGTACTGAATCATCTTTACAATCCCTTCTGGCTCAAATTAGTATGTCTAAGAAGAATCCAGAGAAGAAACTGTCTTACTGTCTTAATATAAGACTTCTCAAGCTATCACAAAATTCAGCATGTTTTTAGTGCAACTAAGGCTCTAAGAATTCAAAATGTGGGGGGGGAAAAGATTACCTGACAGCCAGCTTCAGAGATGGGTAAAATCACCTGATACGAACCCATCCTAAGAGAAGAGGGTGTCAGATATTCAAACTTCACCTAGTCTAACTATTAGCAGAGGCCAGAGTTTGTCACTAAGATTTGCTCCTGTCTACTCACTCTTTGTCAAGGACTTGGGTCTTGGGTGAAGATGAGACATCAGCCAAAGGAAAAAAACAAAAAACTTGACAAGCCATTTTCTCTCATCTCCACATGCCTCGAGTAAAGCCCCAGAATGTGAAATAAAATAGGGACCTGGGGCACAGTCTTCACTTCACTGCAAACTCCCAAAGCTCTGGCACAGTGGGATCACTCTTGTGTCTTTGGCACTGATAGCCGTGTTCCTGGCAGTGACTGGTGGGAAGGCGGTCAGAGCAGAAAGAGCGTCAGTACCCAGGAAAAGCAGTGAGACCAATGTGGCTGGAGGAAGCAAAGGCAATGGACAAGAAGGCAGCACTGTCCAGAGACAGCTACAGGGCAACAGACCAAATGCATTCACGAGCCATGTCAGACCCGCACTGGGGAGTTAAAAAGTATTGCGGGGGGTGGCTGGGTGGGGTGTCTTAGGGGTACTGATGGGGGCAAAAGCCACTCAAACCAGTAAAATCTGGGTTGTACACACAACAAAACCAAAAAGAGTTTTTATTCACTAGAGAGGACATAATTTGAAGGATATGTTTCTAGGATAGGGTAGAAACAGAAGTCATAACCACACACATAATCAAAAAGTATGGCACAGTGATAAGGGGAATGAACTCTGGAGCTAAACTGCCTGGGTTCAAATCCAAGATCTGACACTATTAGCTATGGCTTTGGCCCAAGGTATTTACCTTCTCTGTACCTCAACTTCCTCACTGTAAGATGGGGATAATAATACCTACCATATAGTGTGACTAGTAGGATTAAATAAGTTAATATATATGTAGAGTGCCTAAAAGGGTTTCTTCTGCAAAACGGAGATAGGTATTATTTATGATGCACTTTCCTATGTGCCTTTCACTGTTTTAAGCCCTTTGCATATAGTTCTCATCTCACAGAATGTTAAAGTGAATGAACATGAATGAAGCACTCAACAAGTGCCAATTACATGGTAGGGACCCAAATAAATTTAACTACTAAAATTACCTATTATTATTCATGATGTTGATGTTGATTAAAGCTACTCTTTAGGGAGCACCTCCTCTGTACTAGGTACTATGCTAGATGTTGTCCATATAGTGGCTCTAATTCTCACCACGGCTATAAGGTGAAACACACCATCTTCATGGTGGGCACAAAGAAACTCTTGCAGAAAGATCAAGTAACTTGACTAGGAATTCATAGTAAGTGGGATTTCCGAGTTTTAAAACTGGGTTTCTTTGGCCTCAAAGTCCCATCCTCCTCCTTGCACACTTTGTTGATTCATATTTTCTTTTAACAATACATTAGTTGAAAAACAGATGAAAATAGCAAAATACAACTTTTTTCTAGTTTTAGGAGGTAACTGCTGTACAATTCTACCAGGTAGTCTGCTATCTGTGGGGTGCCAGGAGGGAGGCAGGGGGACAAGGAGGCCTCCAACTGTTTGTTTAATATTTGTTCCTGTAAAGTACACACATTCACATACCCAACTGCAGCAAAAATTGTAAAATATTAGCATTTATTAAATATAGGCGAAAGTTTTATGGCTGTTCATTATACTATTCCCTAATATTTTTCCCTCTGTATTTTTCTATATGGCCGAAATCTTTAAAAATAGGCACATGCTACGGAACTACTACTCTCTACATTGTGGGAGGCTTCAAGAACCAAAGAATAAAAGGATTGGGGAGTTTGGAGATTCACAGTCAAGTCCTAACTGCCATTAACCAGCTACATGATCGTCAGTAATTCACAACCTTTCTGGAATTCCAGAATTTACCAAATCAGATCAGACTACAAGGCAATACTTCAGGGCCATCCAATGTGAACATTATGACTCATTTATTAATGCCACTACATACATGCTGTAGTCCTGCAAGGGAAATATTAATATCAAAAAAGATAAACCTCAACACGACTCATAAACTCCCTTATTCATTAAATCTGAAGAGTACCTTCTAATAGTTTATTTGTGTAAAATATTCTTTGCTACTCCTACGATCCAGTGGCTCCCAGTATTTTAAAATGTGAGAATCCTTTCTTAACATCACTAGCACCATCATCAGCAAAGTACGTATGTGGATCCACAGACCCTGTGAAAACTTCGGCTAGGAAATACTAAACTTTCAGACTCTGTATACTTGATGGTCACTACCATAAAAGCAATAAACCTAATTATGAAAAGGGGTGAGTATTATATTTAAAAGACTATCAGAGCTCTCTCAGAAATGTCAAACTGTCAGGACAAACATTCAAGAAAGGAGAGACCACAAAACATGGATTTTTAGGTTGTTTTACATTAAAAATTCTGGGTTTTGTGTTTTTTTTTTTTTAACGAATTAACCACAAATTTCTCTTTCTTAAAAGACACAACCATTTCTGCATATTTAAGTGCTATAAGTCAAAATGATGTGAAGTAGTGGCCAGAAATGAGAAATGAAGCATGGATGCTTTGTGGCCAAGTCTCAGCTGCACTTACGACAATGGCCAGGCTGAATCCTAACTCCCATGGTTCCAGGGCTCTCTGCAGCCACACAGCCTGTTTTTTTCATAATCTGGTGTCATAATTTCAGAAGTGCTTGGTCTGTGTCATAAAAGTGATGGTTTGCTTTTTTAAAATGAAGAAAAGCTGGGATATGTTAATATTTAATGTGTCATTTTGCATACTAACCTGAAAACCCAATTACTGCTAAAATATTTGTATTTTGTATTATTAAAAATTATGTGTTTTGCAGGGTGCCTGGGTGGCTCAGTCAGTTGAGCACCCGACTCTTGATTTCAGCTCAGGGATCTCAGAGTCATGGGATCAAGCCCCATGTCGGCAGGCTCTGTGCTCAGCAGGGAGTCTGCTTGAGATTCTCTTTCCCTCTCTTCCTTCTGTCCCTCCCCACCAGCTCGTGAGCTCTCTCTCTCTCAAATTAAAAAATATATATATGTTTTCAGAGACTATGTATCATTCATTCAGCTAATTATCACTCACTTATGTAATAAGATTAGACATCACTACAATTTATTTTTTAAGATCTACTCTCTTAGCTGCAATTTATTCTTTAAACTGAAAACGTGACTAACCTTTGGTTAATTACATCTGGTATTTAGGACACAAACTTGACATGTTTGGATTAGACGACATAAACATTTTATATGGAATAAATTCTAATGCCCTACACTGTATATTTTTTTGGTTTTCAGTTCAGGATTTTAATATAAAATATCATTCCTCAGTGGGCTGTACAATTAATCCGTCTATAACAGCAAGTAATAAATCAATGTGTCATACAGTCTTGCTCCTCTTGAAAAAAATCACTCTCTACTTACACAGTCCAGTAAACAAGTGGGAAAAGCTGCAAATGTTTGATGCCTAGCAATAAATTAAGCCAAAACACCATAAATGTGCCAATAAACTATAAATAATGGCCATGTAAAATTCTCAAATAAAATCTTTTAATTCTGTTACTGGTGTGTTTGCTAGTGTTCATGTTCTCAGCCTTTCACTGATGAGATAACATCTTATTCATAACTACCAAAAGTA
This sequence comes from Neomonachus schauinslandi, assembly GCF_002201575.2. NCBI lineage: Eukaryota > Metazoa > Chordata > Mammalia > Carnivora > Phocidae > Neomonachus > Neomonachus schauinslandi. Next base: position 39,506,378 of record NC_058409.1, on the reverse strand, counting down.
CCATATGGATTACTGTGAAAGAGGTATTTGGATTTCCAACTTGACTTCAGGAATCTCCCCAGATGACCTACGGCCAAGTTGTGATCAAATAATCTCTGTACTAATATTATTCTCCAGGTGACTGAGGTCTCCCCACCAGATGTTGAGACCAATGTCATATGTTCCTTGCTCCCCTTCAGTTATTCGTTGGAATAATTTCTTTCCAGCCATTTGTTCACCTGTTCCCACTCAAGGAGTGTACACATACCCATCTTAAAACAAAACAGAAACCTTTGGGCCAATCAATACATTAAAATCATGTGAAGGTTTTGAAACTTGCAAAGCGCTGATCATGTTTATGTTTGTTTTATTTTCTACAACTGGTTTTGGAGGCACAAACTTCCTCTAAGAATACTAGCCACCCTATTTAATCCATTAGATGATGATATCAGGAGTGAACCTAACTTCTTTGTTCACTGGCTGGCATAAGCTACCTATTTGTAGTTGAAAAAAAGTAAGAATTCAAAGTGAAGCAGAACATTCTAGAATGGAATGACAGGGAAGGGGGAAAAAAATCCTCATTCAGTAGGTGGCACTCTTTCCTTAAAAATGTAACTTAGGCAAATATTAATATCAAAGATGTCATCCGCCCCTCGAATCACTTTAAAGACATATTAATTCTGATATCCTGTTCCAAATATAGTCTGAATTATTACTTTCTACCTAAATAATGTCTTCCTCATTTCAACAGAAATGGAGGTGTTCATAAATATGCCAATTTTTTTTTCACTGTAGCAAAAGCTACAATTTAGAAGAACCAAATAATTGCGTTTATTTTAAAATGGCAGGTTCTGACTTATGACTTAGCCTGGTATATGCCTCAAAAGACAGTCATTATAACCATTTCTAATTTTAATGAATTCAGTTATAAAAAGAATAATCTGAATGGAAATGGGGCAAAAGACTGTACTTATATAAATTATATTATTGTGTTTATTGCTGTTTAAAAACGTGGCAGCATCTCTTTTTCATAAGCATGCATATGAATATTCCCTTTACTTGGAGTAACTTCGACTCAATTCATACCATTCTGGCTGATACTCAACCTCAAAACTTTTAAGTTGAAAAATGGGAACAAAGCTGACAATAAAATGTAATTTATCTACAATACAGAAGAAGGAAAAGATAAAAATAAAATTTGTCTAGTTTTCCTTAGGCATATCTCTTAGTCTCAGTGCCCTGTAGTTGCCTCTTATCACTCAAGTTCTAGGGTCATCTCTACCTTAGAGAAACTGTCCCAGATGCTGCCTTTAGCCTTTCCCACTAGTCACAGCCCCTCTAACTCAGTCTGAGGTTGGGATGAGGGATGGATTCCTCTATCCCCACTAAGTGTAAATAGCACTATTTAAATGGTTCTTACTTATCTGTCTCCAACACTTGACTGTGAGGGCAAGAAATGATCCTTGAGGACAGAAATGGGTCTCAACACATTCCCTGCCCTAGCAGAAAGCTTGGTACTTAATAAATAAGTGCTCAATAAAGGAACAGATTGATCTTTCCCCTTGTGCTATATTTTTCTTAAGGGTAAGGCCCATGTCTTCCATTCTAATATTATGGACCTTCTAATGCTTGGCACCTATACAGAGCAGGCTGGGAAAAATTAATGCCTTTTCAATATGAGCCTTTAGACCAGAAAGATCTCTAGGATGTAAATAAGCTTCACTGAAACCTTTGTTTAAACCAAGTATCCACCATTAGTTCTAGGGGCTGCAGAAAGAGAGAAGAGCTGGGACCATCCCTTGTGGAGTAAAAGATTTCATCCCCTGTAAAAGAAGTCAAGAACCATGAGCCTAGACATCTGTATTTCAGTGAAAAAACTTTCCCATAACTTTGGAGCTTATCCATGACTCTAGTTTTGTTAATGCCTGTTGATTTTCCTATGGTTAATAAGAATAAAAAGTCTTGAAGGCTACCCCAACAGGTTTTGTGTCTGGGAGGGGAGAGGCAGAAGCCATGAGACTACATCTTACTGTGAAGCAAACTCAGAGGGAACTAGCTAAGGGGACCAACGAATGGAGTGTGTCCAGGGAAGGGGCAGTGTTGGAACCCCAGATCCAGACTCCTCAAACCTGGGTTCTCCTAGTTTAGGGGGATACAGCTGGAGGATGCATTTGAAGCCAGAGCATAAGCATGAAAAACAGAACATCTATTTCCAGAATGCCAATTTTATTCTAAGATTTGGGGGAGGGGTACAATGCAAGTTTTGTGTTAAAAATACAAAGATGACTAAAACAAAATTCAAAAGAATTAATTAATGTAAACCATGAGACTAGAGACCTGAGAATCAATTTTGTTCATGATTCCAAGTAAGCATTCTCAGGATGGCGGACTGCATGGGACACTCCTGGGTTCTTTCTCTTCAACAGAACTGAATGGATGGCCAGAGTGTTCACCAATCAGCTAAAGCAGCTGTTCTCAACCATGGTCCAATCACAATATGATGTTTACATAAATAAGATATGACAAAACTTAAAAAAATTGTTTAGAGAGTGTAATTTGTCAACGGCACGACAACTAGCCATATCTAAGCAATAAGTCACCCTCTACCTAAGGCAGAGATAAGATAAACTGCATACCTGCCAAGTATAAGCCATCTCTCTACCACTTATCAAGAAAACTACCTGCCAGTTATGTAACATAAGTAATATCTATAGGCATATTTCTAAATATGTCCTAAACTATTTTTCTAAAAATATGTAAAAACTTTGATACTTTATTATTACCAAGAAAGTACTCTTGCATCACCTCCCCAGGTGCGTCACCACACCACACCTTCAACATCAAATTCTAATTGGCTACCAGTCAGGTCTGCGTGCTGACCAAGTTAAAAATGGGACGAGGACACTATTTCTAAGAGGTAACTATGCGTGACAAATAGGAAGGGGTAGAGAAATATAAGGAGCCACCGAGAGGGCTGGGAAAGAAAGCAATCTTCTGAACACCTGGGGCAGGGAAAGTCACTTAAAAAAAAAGTGTTCCTTGTCATCTGCAGGGAAGTCCATAAAACATGACCAAACTGTGCACGTAGAAACCATGAAATGGGTTCCAAGCACACTTAAAACACTTATGTTTTGTTAGAACATAATCTCTGTAAGAGCAGGGATTTTTTTGTCTGTTCCATTGCTGGTGTATTCCTAGTACCTGGCACACAGCCAGTTCTTAATAAATTCGTTGAGTGAGTGAATGTTTTGCTATGTCATGAATTGCAATAATTTAAACACAGAGAAAATGCCTATCTACATATTTCATAACCATGGCAAACTTTTATTTTTTATTTTTTTTTATTTATTTTTTAAAGATTTTATTTATTTATTCATGAGAGACAGAGAGAGAGAGAGAGAGGTAGAGGGAGAAGCAGGCTCCCAAGGAGCAGGGAGCCTGATGCGGGACTCGATCCCAGGACCCTGAGATCATGACCTGAGCCGAAGGCAGACGCTTAACCATCTGAGCCACCCAGGCGCCCACCATGGCAAACTTTTAATCACAGACTGGCTTCCTATTCCCCATTCAGTCAAGTGCCCTCCAAGCTTCGTCCTCAAGAAATGTCAGTGTTTCAGAAAAGCAAGCTCACTACTTGAACAACAAAACCTCCTCTCTTTGCTCCATCTCTTCAGCCTATAAGCATTCTTCCCTCTCCTAGCCTTCTTTAAAAACCAACCAAATCAACCCTAAAATGCTTCTTTGCCTTTGCTAACCCATAGGCATTCCCCTCTCTCCACTAGCTTTTTTTTTTTTTTTTTAAGATGTTATGTATTTATGAGAGAGAGACACAGTGAAGAGAGGGAACACAAGCAGGGGGAGTGGGAGAGGGAGAAGCAGGCTTCCCGCGGAGCAGGGAGCCCGATGTGGGGCTCGATCCCAGGACCCTGGGATCATGACCTGAGCCGAAGGCAGACGCTTAACTGACTGAGCCACCCAGGTGCCCCCCTCCACTAGCTTCTCAAGAGGAACTGCTCTGTCACCCCCTAACGAGGCACAGTGGCTCCGATGCCCACCGCTGCGCTAAAACTGCTGGTCAGGAGACATGCACAGCCACCCTTGCATTCCTTGCCCAGTGGCACTGCTACTGCTGACCATTTTCTCCTTGGACAAAGTCCTCTCCCCTGCCTTTTGGGTGTCATCTGTCCTGTGACATCTCAGGCTCCTTTGCAGGTTCTCCTCTGCTCTCCTTCCAGGAAATCCTGGCACGCCTCAGAAGAAGGAATCTGAGCTAGGATTTCCCTACCACTCTTTCAGAGGTCCAGATATGAGCCAGGGCCTATCTGTAAGGGAATTAAAATTGCCCACAGCAACTCCCCATTCATTCCTCAATCCTCAGCAATTGTGGAAGATTCTGAGCAACCCAGGGTTCAGTGAGCAACGGTATCCTTAGAAACACTCATGAGAAGCCATGAAACTTCAATCCCAAAGCCGGAATTATTATCACTGTAATAAGATGTAAGATTAAGCATATCTTACTTTCCACAAGTTATTTTCTTAAAAGATGTATATAAATAAAATATACATAATAAAATAATTTTCAGGAGTTTGACGCTGCATCATTTTTGATTTTTTTCTTGGGTGTGTGTGTTTGTGTGTGCCAACTTACATTTTTATTAAAAGGGCTTTCTTAAGGCATAACAGTATTTCTTTCTTCATCTTTTTTCTTCACTGCCTACATCATTTGTACCCTAAAAGGATAATCAACAGGCAGCATTTATGAAGCTGTCCTCATATCCAGTATATACATGAATACTGTCAAATCCAGGTAGAATGGACAACTACTCCTTTTTTCTCCAAGAGTTCTTCCTGAAACTAGCTACCAGGAGTCAATAACTAGCTAGAGAACACAAGAATTGAATCTTCTTACCTCCCCAACTGAGTTCCTAGCCACAGTAATATATACACAGTATGCCAGTAAACATGGGCTGAGTTGAAATGATAGTGTTAAGTTTCTATAAGCTGCACATATGTAAGATTTATAGGACAGCAAACCCATTACCATTATTTTCAAGAAAACAAAATAAGGGAATAACACACAGTTAAGGACAAAGATATTTATCTTGCCCTGAAGGAGATTTCATTTTTACCTGAGTGGCCTTTCTGTAGTTAAACTCAAAGATTATCTCCTTTGTTTGTGGGGGAGGCACAGGGTCAGGGAGATTACTGAATTCTCTCAAAGCCACTAAGCTCTTTTAATTATCAAAGAAGATGCCTGCTGAACACAAACTAAAGATCCCCCACTTGGTAGGCAGCCATTTGTTAACATACATTACTAGGCAAGAACAAACACCAATAAGAGAATAAATGAACTAAAATTCATTTAGGCATACCTCTATATCGGATGGTAGCCTTAGATATTGACATCTTTACTCAAATTAGTAAAAAAAGGAATAGCCAACAATTAAAATACACCAACTAAAAGAATGCTAAAGCCTGAATTGAGCTTTAATTTAAAACCACTGGACATGAAAACTAGTTATTTTTTTCAGGACTCATTTACAAAGAGTTCTAATAATTATACTTAGGTATAAAGAAATAAATTTCAAAACGTCTGAAACACCCAAGGCAGCTACCTTAGAGCATGCACTAGGCCACTCCAGTGTAAGCTGAGGAGAGGCAGCATAGGAGGGAGTGGGTGTGTATACAGAAGAGGGTCAGACTTTCCCTCTGCCTCTTACTACTTCACTTGCGTGGGGAGGCTAACTGTTCTGAGGTATTCTCACCATCTGTAAAATGGGAATGATGGCTGTGTCACAGGGTGCGAGGGAGACAAAGTCTGTGCGTGTACTCTCTGAAGGGTGAAGGTTCCACAGTGTTAACAATGACCACTTCTAATGCATATGCACTCCAAGCACATCTCCCATTCTGCGGGCAAAGTTCTGTGCGTTAAGGAATTCAACTATATTTGCAGCCTGGAGCCTACTCTCTTCTCTAGCACAGTAAACACAGTGAAGTCTAAATTTATTTGTGCTTACAACTGGTCTTATAAGAACGTCACGTCACAAGGAAAAACGTTAACATGGTTCAATGATGCTTCCTGTGTATTTTGGAGGACCCAAACATAATTTAAAAAGTCATCACCAGATACAGTTTTTACTTCAATAAAAGCCAAGACAAAGAAATAAGTAACAGATAATAAACTGTGTGCACTATTGTAACTCAAGCCTATCTCCTGATTTTAAAATATATATTATATATATATATAAAATACCTACTATATATGTATTTTATATATATATATATTATGTATATATATATCTCTCTATCTTTGTGTGTGTGTGTGTGTGTGTGTGTGTGTAAAAGACTATTTAAAGGTTAAGAGCACAGTCTTAGAGTCAAACTATGAGGGTTCACAGCCAGGCTTCACCACCTGGCTAGCTGCTAAGTTACCTCACCTCTCAGAGTGTCTGCTTTCTCACTTGTAAAATGGGAATAAAACTGCACTTCACAAGGACAGTACAAGGCTTAAGTGAGAGAAACTATATAATGCACCCAGTGGACCAGGCACGGAGGAAGTGAATTATTACTGCTCTCTCCAATAAGACCAGCACACAGGAGTATACTGCTGAACTAGAATGAGCTGAGGGAACTCAGCACCGGCCAGCCGGCCCAGCCCCGCACTCCACGGCTCTGCTCAACCCCCTGTTGGTGACTGAACATCTCTAATGTTACTGTGATGTTTAGGGAGGCAGGTGCTTTGCACTCTGGAATTCTAAAGTGCTGGGACCATAAATCCTAGTGCTTTATTTTTACCCTTTGAAAGCACTTTCACATACAACATCTCATTTGATCTTCTCTAACTCTAAAAGTAGGAAAGGTATTGTTTCCAATTCATAGATGAGGACGAACTCAAAGAGGCTAAAGTACTTGGCTCAATCTCCTGCAGAGCTGAGAAGACAGTACTGGGGACAGGCCAGCTGGCGTAAGCCAATGCTAATACTTAGTCTACCACAATCAGCTCCTGGACAGCAGGTTAAATACCTTTCCACTAAAGACACATGAAAATTCCCTACACAACAGCTGAACGGGGAAACAAGGAATCAGATGCATCCGTAAGGAACTCTTGAATTTGAACTGCAATTTGATTCGGCTTTTAATTTTAACTGAAACAGGAAGAAAGTTGAAGTGCTGTATCAGAATAATTTTGGTTTTCAAAGTATTTTCCCCATTCTCTCACCTTTAAGTTGGGCTATTTGACCCTTGAGAGGTCAAAGAAAAATTGATTTGTTCCTAATTTTTTTCATTAGTCCTACATAAGCAATTGTAAAAAGACTAGAATATTCAAAGTTGTTTTTAATGTTTAAAGTTCTAAGAGAAAGAAACAGTTAATGAATCCAAATATCATTTAATAAGTGCAGAAATGAACACGCTACCAATTTTTTGAAAGGGCAGTCTAAAGGCCCACTGGTAGTTAGTCCAATTAAACTTGAATTACAAAATGAACAATTAGGAATACGTTAGGTTACAAATCACGGGTTAACAAAAAATTAAGGCCTGGGTCTTCTGTGGTCCATCTCCCTCTGTCAGAGTCTAACTACCCTGTAATAAATAAGCCTGATTAAATTTTGTAGTCCACTGGCTGTAAAGACTGATTCTAGCTGATGCTGCCCAACCACTGCCACGAGTAACGGTCCCTTCTCTTCTCCATCCCACCCATTCCTGATCCAGTCTCCTAAAAAAGTCCCACTGGTTGCTTCTATGCTCCAGCAGGGCAGAACACGTCAATATCCTGAGCGAGTATTATCCAAAAGCAGTTCTGTGGTATCTGAACTGAACTGGGGCAGGGAGTCCACCCTGGCCTCAGCTGCAGCATAGCAGAGGACCCCTCTTTGCCCAGGATCCAGGGTAAGACCCAGTGAGGTTTCACTTCCCAGACTTATAGGAGAGACCCCGAAATAACTACTGGGCTGCTGGGCAGAAAATGAAAGCCACAATAGCTGAGAGTGCTAACTTCACCATTTCCTCCATGACACACAATCCTGGAGGAGAGTTGGTGATGGCTGTCAGGTCTTCACAGTGTCCAAACCCCAAATTCGTACACATCATCCTAAAAACCCAAGATTTTATCCCATTTTCACAGTTAAAAGTGTTATAGAATAAAGAGCTGGAATGGTGAAATTATAAAATTTCCAAGGATATTTAAATGGTTTATGGAAAGAAGAGAGAATATTAATATTGTATTTAAATAGATTTGATTCATGTGGCTATGAAGCATATGGAAAAAACTGAATATTTAAAATATATCCCTTAAGCAGAAACTTTTACAAAATGTAAGTGCTATTATCAATGTTTTTAATGCAGGCAATCTCCCTTAGTACACTTTAAAAAAAAGCAATTCTAGGGGCACATGGGTGGCTCAGTCGGTTAAGCAGCTGCCTTTGGCTCAGGTCATGATCCCAGGGTCCTGGGATCAAGCCCCGCATTGGGCTCCTCAGCAGAGAACCTGCTTCTCCCTCTCCCTCTGCCTGCCACTCCCCCTGCTTGTGCTCTCTATGTCAAATAAATAAATAAAATCTTTAAAAAATAAAAATTAAAAATTAAAAAAATTTAAAAAGCAATCCTAGATTAGGTATTTCAAAAGTAACTAACTGATAGCATGTATTTTTCTAGGTCTTTGGACTAAATTTTGTGACAGAGTTAAAAACAATCTGGCTTCAGGCAATATAAAATGTAGCTCCTGTGCTCAAAGTAATATACTGGGGCAGAAGTAACTCAATAGCATGAGGACAGAAAATCAGCCTAGGAGTAAAAGTATGGTATAGGTAACTCAAAGTGTAGAGCAGATTGATCACAAAGACAAACCCTATCAATGCTCAATAAATAATTTATAAAGATTTATTTTTAATAAAGAACTGAGAAATACATGAAAATGTGTGAGTGCAATGGCATTATAGGAACCTCGCTATAGCAAAGAATTCAGTGTACGTGGCTTACTGAAGACCTTGTAATAGCAAGTCCCAGAACAACTTGTCAGCACGAACGAAAAGGCAAGACCTACATGTGTGTTTGGGGGCCGGGGGCGGGGCAGGGGATGTGTATGTGTTGTAGGCAAGGGAATATGAAAGAGACAGAACTCAGAAAAAATAATTTCATTTTGGTTTGGTGTATGACCAACCATATTATCTACTCAGATAAGAAATTTCTACTAATTTGTTTTTAGTAATTAAAATCTGCAACATTCAGTATATTGGGGAACCTTCAATAAGAATAAAGCATTATATTACACAATGTAATTCTGAGCACATTTCTTTACCAAGTTGCTGTATTTAGAGATAAGCTGACTTCAGAAACTAATGGTTTTCTATTTTATCACCAAAACTTGGCCCAGGAATTAAGAGAGAGAAGAGAAAGTAAGAAGTTCTTGAGCATAAACCTTTTCTCTTTGGTGCCAAAACTGCCTTTATGGATCTAAGCCCCAAGAGGGAAGGCTTTGTTCTCATGCATCTTTGACATATTTAAAACTCCTAGCAAATCCTCCTGCAGCGGAGGGAATGTTCCACCATGCACTTATAAAACTGAAGGATGATTTCAGTTTGCATTGTGCAAATGACAGTCTTACCTGCCTTATTAGCGGTAACAAAAACTACTGCTAGTTATCACAATGCATCACAATAAGCTAGAAGAATGGTGCTAATGCAACTGAGACTCAAAAGCACTTGCTCTATTTCTCATAGCAGCTGTGTCTAAATAAATATTACATGCCTGTAGCATGTAATAAGTGCTCCCAAATATGTGAATAACTGATCCCAACATTCAGAACTAAGTGTA